>NW_006204157.1:0-171416 GCF_000334495.1 Tupaia belangeri chinensis | reverse complement strand
TCTTTCCTGTTGGCTGCCTATATATGTTGGCTCTCCTTCTCTATAAAATCTTCATAAGAGCAGAGGCAAAAACTATACTATCATCTCCACATTTTCTTATCATATTCAGGAAATGATCCTTGCTGGTTATTTATTTATTTATTTTTAAATTTGAGAATATATGTTGCTTACTAATACAACAAAATTTAAGTTCATATTCAAAGATAGAAATTTTGTTATTTTAACATGCTACCCTTCTTATTGTAACCCAGACATTGGGTTTATTATTGATTTATCAGCTAATCTACATGCCTGTATTTATCGTAGCCCAGTTAACATTTCAAGAGTGCATTGAACCCTGACCTGTGCTGCATATTGCTGAGCGAGATGCTGAGATATAAGAATCAATAAAATGTAGTTTCTGAATTTGGACAGAAAAAATTTGAGTGAGGGAATGTCGATGAATAATCCAAGTGTAAATAAACAAAATGTGTTGAATTTCAAAAGAAATGAGGGTAGAGTGATCACCTTTAATGTTCAAGGAAGCCGTCTTACATATATGAATCTGAAACTGATTGGAAGAAGACAAAGAAGTTTTAGACAGAAAGTATCATCCAAAGTTATTGGGTCTTGATCCCAAATTTTGATATTTAATTGTTTTTACTACATGAACTCTCAGAGGAAAAGATCAAAAACAAAAACAAAAGATATTGAATACCTCACTGATACTTTGTCAGAATATTTATCATAATTCTTTCAAATGTTCATTGTTTTCTTTAACTGTTCTTTTTAATAATGTGTCAGGAACTTCTCAATGTGAAAGCTCCACAATAAATCCAGTTTACTTATTTCTTATCCGAATTCCATTGGTATTTAGGAAATGTCTTTTGGAAGCTTGAAACATTTTCAGCAAGACCAGGTGGAAGCAGCTGCTTCACACTTGATTTACCATCATCACAAGTTCATTATTAACTCCAGGACACTGCACCCTGCCCATCAAAGAAAGTAGGTCAAAGATTCACTTTCTACCAGAGGAAATAGAGATAAAACTGCTAAACCTATAAAACACAAATCTTTCCTGTTGGCTGCCTATATATGTTGGCTCTCCTTCTCTATAAAATCTTCATAAGAGCAGAGGCAAAAACTATACTTCTTATCATATTCAGGAAATGATCCTTGCTGGTTATTTATTTATTTATTTTTAAATTTGAGAATATATGTTGCTTACTAATACAACAAAATTTAAGTTCATATTCAAAGATAGAAATTTTGTTATTTTAACATGCTACCCTTCTTATTGTAACCCAGACATTGGGTTTATTATTGATTTATCAGCTAATCTACATGCCTGTATTTATCGTAGCCCAGTTAACATTAAAAGAGTGCATTGAACCCTGACCTGTGCTGCATATTGCTGAGTGAGATGCTGAGATATAAGTAAAATGTAGTTTCTGAATTTGGACAGAAAAAATTTGAGTGAGGGAATGTAGATGAATAATCCAAGTGTAAATAAACAAAATGTGTTGAATTTCAAAAGAAATGAGGGTAGAGTGATCACCTTTAATGTTCAAGGAAGCCGTCTTACATATATGAATCTGAAACTGATTGGAAGAAGACAAAGAAGTTTTAGACAGAAAGTATCATCCAAAGTTATTGGGTCTTGATCCCAAATTTTGATATTTAATTGTTTTTACTACATGAACTCTCAGAGGAAAAGATCAAAAACAAAAACAAAAGATATTGAATACCTCACTGATACTTTGTCAGAATATTTATCATAATTCTTTCAAATGTTCATTGTTTTCTTTAACTGTTCTTTTTAATAATGTGTCAGGAACTTCTCAATGTGAAAGCTCCACAATAAATCCAGTTTACTTATTTCTTATCCGAATTCCATTGGTATTTAGGAAATGTCTTTTGGAAGCTTGAAACATTTTCAGCAAGACCAGGTGGAAGCAGCTGCTTCACACTTGATTTACCATCATCACAAGTTCATTATTAACTCCAGGACACTGCACCCTGCCCATCAAAGAAAGTAGGTCAAAGATTCACTTTCTACCAGAGGAAATAGAGATAAAACTGCTAAACCTATAAAACACAAATGGAAAGCTCTCCATCTTCTCTTCAGTGCAGGCGTTTATGTGATGACAATTATTTGAGGTTGCTAACAGGCCATAATATTGTGTCATAAATGACTTAAAAGGACTGAATTGGGCAAATAACTTGGAGAAGTTTTTCCTACACAGTACAGTATTCTTTTATTATTCGATCAGTTTACCCAGAAAATAATTCTTAACCATCTATGTGTAGATTGTCAGTATCAGGCCCAGGTGGTAGGGATAAAGCATGGAACAAGAGAGACAAATCCCTGTTTTTATGGGATCTATAGTTTAGCCATTGAAAAATGACAGTAAGCAAGTTAAATAAATAACTAACACATCTTTAGAAGATTATTATCAAATGATCTACATGTAGAATGAAGAAAGACTTTCTTATTGTCAAGGATACATGGAGTGACTATGTTCTCTAGAAATCTGTACAGTATTCATCCCCTTTCTCATATAGAGAAGTAATTCTGCATTTCATGTAGAATTAGTGAGAGATTGTATTACATTCTAGTACATTCTGGTCTATAACATAAAAGAATCAGATTCTCCTTTATTCCAACCTGACAGAGCCAGGACACAAAAATATGATTAGCTTAGCTAATTGGATACTCCAGTTTGAAATTTAAAATCTTGACCAAATGGTGCAAAGATGTCGTAGGATATTTGCAGGAGTCATTTATTCCATTAGCTAGAACAATGGTGCCTATCTTATCTAGACAAGAAAAAGGTCACAGTTTTTGTTCCACAGCTGTCCATCCTAGCTTGGATCTTTGTTTTTTAAAGCCTGCATCTCTGAAATAGGTTCACTGCACCCTGGTTACTAACTTGTCTGAATCTAGTGAAACAAAGCACTCACAGATGACAAATTCCATGACCTGAATTTATTACTTGCAGAGAGGCAGCAAGGGATAGCAAATCTATGGTGCAGGGCAAGTCAGTCCTCCAAGGCTCAGGAAAGCAGCCATGGTGAACAGAGGCTTACCTGACTGTACCCTGACTCTTCGCTACAACCTTGAAGGACACACTGATCTAGGAAGGACTGAAACAAAACTCAGGTTGTGCAGCCCGTTTCTTTTGATCTCAGAATGTTGCATTCCCAATGTATTCTACAGTTGTTCATGAGAACTACGAATGAGAAAGAGGGGAAACAGAGTCAGTTCAAGCTCACCAGAGAACAATCTCGCAGTTTAACCTGACCCTGATATCCTCTTTTGCAAAACTAGCCCATTTTATATGCCCATTGATCTCAGATTTGAGGGAGAAGTTTCTCTCATCAGATGGATGTAACACCTTGACTAGTACAATTTCAGCCTAACAATATTCAGCCACAATTAGAATATGCTTCTTTAGTCCCAAGAGGAAGACACTATAAGCAGAATGAGCAGAGCAGCGACATCACCTACAATCCTCGTTGGTGCTGAATAAAGGAGAATCTGATTCTTTAATGTTCTAGACTAAAATGTGTCATGCAACCTTGCACTAAATCTACATGAAATGCATAATTCCTCTTCAATAAGAAAAAGGGGATGAATACTGTACAGATGTCTAGAAAATATATTCAACCCATGTATCCTTGACAATAAGAAAATCTTTCTTCATTCTACGTGTAGATCATTTGATAATCCCCAAAAATACAATCCTAAATGCCATGACTCTGAATCTTAACATTCTGAAAAATCAAACTCCCTAAAGTCTAAAATCTCTAACATCTCAAATATTGAAAATTATACTCCCAAAAGATTAAAATTTCAACCGTTGGATCCTGACAGCTCAAATCCCTAAAACCACATTCTCATTTTTTAAAAAATGAAAAAAAGAAGAACAATCAGTGTTATTTCTGCCAAATTTCTTGTCTATATATGAGTGCATATGGAATACATTCCTGCATACCCCCAAAACATAGACATATGACACAGAATTTGGGAAAATTTAGTAGAGAATGCTCAAGTCAATATATATCAAATCATAGAAGAATTTCAAAGAGAGCAAAGCCATGTATAAAGCAAATGTGAATGTATTCTCAAAGGATGGCCATGTCCTACAAGAAAAGGGAAGGCAACTAATAGTTATGATGTTAGACTTCAAAGTATAGTCAATGATTGTAAATGTCAGCTAACTCTCATTGATTACCTCTGTACAGTGCCCATAATCTCCCCCTGTAACAGTCTTTCCTGTTGAATTTCCTTTTTAGCTTTTTTTGCTTTGTTTTTCTTGTTTTAAATTGTCAGTAATTATTTTTTCTAGTTTACTATGCTCTACATTTTATCTTTGTATCACTTCCAATACTGGAGGTATAAATTGTGTGAAGTCTTTTAGAGAGTTCTAATTTGTTTTATACCTTCTTTGCAACTTCAACTCTGGGCAAGTGCATTTTAAAAATAATGTTGACTTTGTGTGTAAACATTGTGTGTGTATATAAAACATCAAAACTTCCTCAATAAATTAAAAGATGTCCTTTTTGTACATCTGCATTAGTGAAAGATAAAATTTCTTTAGGTCTTGATTCTTTGGGCAGATGGTGAGTTACTGGAATTTTTTATCAATCTTCTATAAAGATAGGTCGTCCATTAGGGTATTTTAAATGACCATAAGTGTAAAGCTGAGTGCACACAGTTACCCAGCATAGTGATATATATCTATTCATTTTACTTTTAAACCTATTTCTTTATGAATGTGGCTTGTTGTTAGATATACAGCTGTCATTAGTACACACAAGCATTTATGCCTCCAAAACTACATGTTATTATTGCTTAAAGTGTTAAGTGGACTATGAAGTACTGCATTTTTATCTGTTTTTTTTTCCCTAATAACTACCCATTGGAAAATGTAAATAAATGTCCTTTAAATTTTATTTTCAGAATTACATTTTCAGGATTTTCATGAACTCATTTCTCTCCACACAGTACTGTTTTTTGTGAAGCCTTTACTGAGAGATCAGTGAAGATCCTGTTGTCCTTGTCACCACTGGAAAATTTCTGCTCAAGGTAATCAAAGAAGTGTAATGCATCAATATTCAAATCCACCTAAGTGTCGTTAGTAGTGATTGTGACCTTTGGCATGGAATCTATTACATTAAAACAAGGCTTCTTCAGTTTCCTTCCTTGCTGTGTGTACCAAATCCTCACTTAGTGAGTCAGTTCTTTGGTTCTGTTGTTATGCTCTGTGGCATTAGGCATAGTGGTGTAGTCTACCACTGGCAGTACCAGAGGTTGTTGTGATCTTGACAACAGGATCCAGGATGAAGGATCTAATGCTTAGTTAGCTGAAGGGACCACTGCCTGGGTGAGATTAATAAAGGTCTTATGCTTCCAGGCCTCTGCTGCCACATCCTTGTAGAAAAAGCAGATTAATAGGTTAGTGCCCTACTCCCTCCCACCTGGAGTATCAGGTGTTTCTCTTCTTTTCAGTAGGAGTTGGGTTGAGTTGATATAGTGACCTACTCCCTCTGTCCCCAGTCTCCAGACTACTGCAACAGCAGCTACCTTATGCCCTTGTTGCTCAAGTCAGACCTTTCATCCTCAATCATTAAGTCCAGGAAGTGAAGTTCCATTCTGTAAAGACTTGACATGTAATGTTGTCCACCTTACTGGAAAAATCAAATGTCCCTCATGCCACTAAAAGGACCTGAGCACCCTCACATTCCTTGTTCTAATCTAACAGCATTTGGAATCCCATAAAGAGGAAGCACCAAGGGGAAGCACTGACTCCAGATTAGTGAGGGAGTACTATGGTAGTCTGAACCACAGTTGTCCCCAGGACCTGGACTCTAAATGGAAAGAGGGGGGGAAAAAAGGTTGGGAACACAGATTAGGATTTTGTAGGTACAATCTAATCAGGCATTTGTTTGGTTTACCTCTACCTCCACACACTCTGTTTCTCAACATGTGCTCAGTGCCATGTTTCTCTTTTGCTGGAGTGCAGTGTTTAGTGTCCATACTACCCCAATAGCAGGCCATATTTATGTCCTTTTCTCAGGCACTTTGTGTGCTGACTGTGCCATCATGTATTGGCTCTATTGGTTTGCAAATGACAGAGTTGGTGAATTTTTCTAGGTTAAAGGTTCTGCATTCTACATCTGAGATTTGATCTTCTATATGATCTAATCTGCTTTTAATACTTTCAAGGGATGTTTTGATTTCTTACATTACAACCTTCATCTCTAACAATCCTATTTGATTTTTTTTTACAGTGTGAATTTCCTCTTTCAGATAATGCAATAACTTTCTTACCTCCTGGAACTTATCTCTTTTCTCCTGCATCTTCTGGAGTTTGATGTCTCTCTTCTCTTGCATCTCTGTTAGCTTTGTCACTATGAATATTCTAAATTCTTTGTCTGATATTTCCATGAGCTCCATTATATTGTCTGTGGAAGATGAGGAATTACTCATTTCCCTTGAGAAAGAGATATTTTCTTGACTTCTCATATTTCTTGTGCTTCCGTGGTGGTTTTGGGTCACCTGAGTTTTACATTTTTCTCTAATTTTTGAGTTAAATCAAGCATTCAGAGGTGGAGGAAGTGATCTGCAATCTCTCTGCAATACTGTTTTTCTCCCTTTGGAAAGCAGGTTCTGTGGGAATTGAGGATTATTCTGACCCTGGTTTGATCTTGGAGTCAAGAAGGTGAAGTCTAAGCAGCAAATACCTAGTTGTCCTAGTCCCTGAAAGGGGTGGTTTAGAGCTCTAATGTAGATGGCTTGTAATTGGCCTGTCCTGGCTAGATCTTGGGGTCAGGAGGGTGAAGTCTCTCCACGAACTTTTTGAAGACTCCTTATATTATGCTATTCTGTATTTCATAGTATGTACAATAGTTAGTAATCCTGAAACATCTTTCATGTAATTCTTGTTGCCAATATGTACCCTAGAAAGCATAAAACAAAATGGAAGACTTGGAAAACACTTAGGAATTTAAGTGTTTTTCAGTTAGTTCAAATTCACAACAGATGATGTTTCTCTCTCTCTCTCTCTCTCTCTCTCTCTGTGTGTATATATATATATATATATAAATAGTGTACTTTTAAAAATGTGTATGTTGCCTTCTGGATTAGCAATATTTATGTTACATTTATCTTATTCTTTATAAGAAAATAAGAATACCATGATACATAGCTTATTTTGAAATAATGCAAAGGTAATTTCCTGTTGATATTTGAAAAGAGAGAAGAAGAGTTCCAGAAAGTAAAGTCATTTTATGATATTAAGTGGAAAATCAATACAGTAACTTTTCTGTTAGCTGGAATGTTTACCTTTTATTTCCTGGTTGTTGCTCAATTCCTTTGTACACTAAGAAAAAAAAAATCACAAGTTGAAGATGAAGGGCTCATCTGCAGTGAAATGTAGTCTTTGTGGTGGTCGATAAATAAGAAAGGAACATTATCTCCACAGTACTCGACTATGTTGGAGCCATTATTATTGAGAGTACAAAGCAGTGGAAGATTGTAGGATTGGGATGTGACTGATATACCCACTGGGTTTATTTTGTCTGAAATCCAAAGTACTGAATAATTGTCGAACCTTGACTTGTTTGTAATTTAGAAACAATAATGACAAATGAAGAATGCTTGTGAGTAACTGATTAAGCAGTGATAGCAGTTGCCAAATCCAGAGAATGTCAAATATGGTTCTGTTCTGCTCCATCAAGGGTCCTTCATGGGTAAAAGAAAATGTTTATTCTGGGAATAGACAGTTTGAGTCATTCATTGACTGATGGATGTTCCATTGGTTTTGGCAAAGAGAAAAGTAGAATATCACAATTTTATTATTGATACTCTTGTTTCAGAGAATTTATAATCCATGTTATGTTTTATTTTAATCAGTCTTAGCCCAGTGGCTTGTGAGTTTAGGCACTAAACAAATACTTGTTAAATGAGCTAATGAATGTAAATCGAATCAGTTTCTATTTCCTGAGGACATAGCAAGAGGATCTAAGGTAAGAAGGAAAAGAGGTCTCTTGAGCAGATGAAAATATGGGAAAGTTATTCTGGTATAGTGCGATGGGAAAAAATAGCATGAAGTTTGATGGCTGAATTCATGAGTTCTTGAATTAATTAACAGATGAAAACATGTTTTTGGGTTTTACTGGTGGCTTCTGTCCTAGAGCAGATATAGCTTCCATGTTTTAGAGGACTAGAGGCAAGAAGAACTTGGCTTTTATCATGACTCTAGTTTGATCTTGCTCTGTGACATAGACCTGACATTGAACTCTCTGGTTCCAGTCATATTCTACCTTAGGATTGGTGGATAGAAGGATACATTATATATTGTATTTATCACAGGGATTATGACCAAAAAGAATAGTAAAATCATCTAGCTCATATTAATAGACTTTTTTTAATTGCTAAAGGGCACGCATTCCTACCACAGAAGCAGAATGTCACAATCCCTTCCTTTCCATTTTTCCATCATGATGAGATTTGAGATACAAATGCACACAAACCCAGCGTGTTGTTTAATCCAGTGGGTGGAGATTCAAACTGCAGCGAGCCATGTGGGACACAGCTCTCTGATCACAAAGCTCCTGCACCAGCCCCTTCTGGAAAGACTTTAAAATCATGTTACTTTTGTAAAAATGTCATGCATATACCCAATATACAATCTCAGTGTGATTTTAACAATAGAATTATAGAGCATAAGCCAGGCACTGCTTGTAAAAGAAACCAGTTGAGGAGATATGAAATTATGATTATTTTCTAATAAGCAAAGAAGTCTAAATAACAGTCATGTAATCGAAGAAATGTATTCTGGTAACATTATTATTATTATTACTATTTTGTCATGGGATGCATGCATTTGCCAGTAAGGGACAGTGAGAAGGAAAGTGAAAAATCACCATCCTAGGGGATGGGAAACTGAAATCTGGGATTCTTATTCTCCTGGGATTTGGGGCACATGTGCATGCATATGTGCCTAGCGAGATTTTCAAACCTCTGGATCTGACACATAAACTGTGGTCAACCTTATGGGAGTCCAGCACCATAACCACTATGCCATCTTCTGGCCCCTCTGGTAACATTTTTAAATGAAAGAATAATCTGAAGGTAGCGTTACCCCACACATATTTCTCTAAAGATAAAACCAAGATACCCAAAGCTTTGGAATTGTGTGAGATACTATGAACTGTGTATAATTATGTATTTATATATAATTTGCATTTTAATATTTGTGTTCTTATTCACTCTTGCTCAGATGCACCAGTAGGCATGTATACCAGTAGGGTCGTACTGCTTGTTTATGACTATCCAGTGTCTGTTAATGGTACTGGCAGCGTGATGGCTATTAAATATTTTGAATATCACTCCTAGTTTCTTCTGTCCATTCATTCATGCAACACTTATTTGTTGACAGCTTACTTGGTGCAGACAGTTGGTAACAAATTTATAGTGGCTAAATAATATACATGCCAGAGACAGCCCCAAGTCTCATGTAGATTATAATACCAACCATCGAGATTTGTACAAGCAGTCCATAGTTATTAAGTTATTTAACTCTCATGGTCTAGTAAAGAAAAAAATTGAGACAGTAAAAGTTTAAGGAACTCACCCAGTCACACCAGTTTCTGGTTACTGAAGACCTGCCAATTGTGGACCAGTAGTGGCCCGGTGAGTAAGATGGCTGGGTCTCACATGACTGACGGCACAGTTTGAGTCTCAGATGCAGCAGGTTGTAAACTATGTCAGGCACATGTGCATGCATGTGCAAAAATACCTAAAAGTGATTGGAGGAGACATGGCCATTCCCCTGGGAAGTGCTTTCTCACTTTCTCCCTCTCTCTCTGTCTTTCTCACTCCAGCAAATAAATGCTCCCTATAGCAAATTAAAAAAATAAATAAAATTTAAAAAAAGATGGTTTGCCTATTGCTGAAAATAACTTCAATAAGTCATTAATATTATGCCTTATATTTTAATAACCTGACCATCTAATGTTGCATTTAGGAAACCTATGGATTTAAATTGAAAATATTTATTCCAAGTAATTTATTTAGGAGGTTCTAGTAATCCAGTGATAGGTGGGCTATAGGCCTGGCTAGAAAGTGGATTCCATTTCCAAATAAGGGCTTAGGATCTAATTTCTCTCTCTTGAACTCAGCTTTGTTTCACTTTGCTGACTCATGCCCAGACAGGGTCTCTTCCTAGAAGACAGAAATACTACGGGCAAAATCTTTCCAACTTCAGCACAGCAAGGTAATGGATATTCTGATATTCTTAATAAAGACCCTAGAATTAGCGCCCCCCCCCCTTTTTTTTTTTTGAGAGGTTTTCACTATAGGGCGTGTGCACTCGCCAGAAAGAAACAAAGAGACAGAAAGCGAGAAATCACCTACCAGGGGGATGGCCATGCCACAATCCCTTCTCCTCCATTCTCCTCTGGATCTTGGGCACGCACGCATACACACCCAGCATGAGTTTAAGCCACAGGTTCTGGGACTTGAACCACAGTCGACTACATGGGAGTCCAGCAACATAGCCAGTATGCCAACTGCTGGTCCCGGAATTTGCCCTTTTTTAAACAGTCTTGATTTAAATAAGCAAATGCCCATTCTGATTCACATGAACCAGGAGTGTTTGCATGAGGGAGGAGCAACTCCATATAAAAACTTCAGCTCTGCAAGTTAATGGATATTTTCTGTCATTTTTATCAAAGGCCCTAGAATTTTTCCTTTTTTAAATGGTCTTGATTTAAATAAGCATGTGCCCATCCCGATTCATATGAATCAAGAATGTATGCATGAGAGAGGAGCAACTGAACACTTCAGTAGGCAAACTTTAATGAGCATTACACCAGGTGAACCTGAGGTTCATCTGCTTTCTGGCTGAACTTACAGCAGTTATTCCCCTTCCAAACAAACTCAGACTCTGTCTGAAAGTCCCAGAAGAGAAAAGTGAGCAAGTTCTTCCAATGCAAAGTATATCAATATCTGAGCAGAGCCTGTGCCCTGTCCAGACTGGTCTTGGAAGAGTAGGAATACTGAAAGTTAGAACCAGTGCCAGTCATGGACCTCATTGTGCAAGAGCCGCATCTAAGATTTGGACTTCATGCCAGAGATGACAATCAACAGAAAGAGGCCCTTCATGCCCACATAGAGCTCTTACTTAAACATTTCCATGACAGAAGCAGAGGGACAAAGGCCAGTCCTCTAGGATTTAAGTAGATCTGAGGGACTGAAATTAGTGATATAGGAGGAAGTTGGTCAGAAGTAAATTTATAGACTACTGAAAATGTTGCAGAAGTCCAGAGCCACAAATGTGCCCTGAGCCATCCTCCTTGCGTCCTACGCAGGGTGCCAGTTTCCCAGCTGGGCCCATCTATGACGGTTCCTCAGGTTGCCTGTGCCACTGCCCAAATGTGTTGTGTCAGTAATACTGTGTTCATCAGTCCTCTTCCTTCTCTTGTCAACAAGAAAAAAATATTTAGAATAAAAAGTTCAAGACATAAACACAAAACATGTTATTCTCACTGATTCTATGAAGAAGGTGGTCTCTTTTCTTAATCCCAAATATTTTCCTTTCCACTATGTTTGTTTTTTCTAAGAGGAGAGTGGCATCTCCTTCTTCTGCCACATTTGGAACAGAGGTTTTGAGTATTTCAATAGCTTGAGATTAAAGAAAGAAAGAAACTCCTTAGACACAGCTCCTGTTGTGTGCCTGCTTTGGCTTCTAAAAGGAGACCTGTTTATTGGAGGGAAAGTAATAGTGCCTTGATATTCACTACCATCCTGGATTTTTTGTACGTGCTCACTTAAATTATTTTTAAAAATACATAGTATATTCATTATATACAAATTTTCACTAGGGTAAAAAGCACAAAGTCACAGTAAGCTTTAAAAAGCCCCAGGCTTTCTGAAATTGGAAAATGGAAAAGAAACCAAAGACAAGCCTTATCCCAGGCCCTGACTTAAGCATTCCCCCACCCCCATTTTTCACATTCCTGAACCCTGTACAAGTTGAGTAGATGGGGTTAGATTGACCCAATAGGAGGCCACATTTCCAACAGGACTTTGGGAAAGCTAAGAAATAGTAGCCTCATTTATCACCACAAGGGAAATTGGAAGTCTGGGAGGTTAGGGCTTAAGTCCTCAAAAATCTATGTTCTTGATTCTTTAGGTGAGAATAGATGACAACTTTACCCAACACTTTTCTTTCTTCTCTGAAGAATTATTCTGCATTGCTATCAGTTATTTAAAACTTCAAAGCTGTGCAATAGCTCCCATAGAAACAAAATCAGATAACACAGAATATGCGCTTCAGGCAGTGTGTAGTTTCCTTGGAAGCCCTTTTTGTTCCCCTATTGACTCTCCCCTTATGACAGGAAAAAACAAAAACAAAAACAAAACAAAAAAAAAACAAAGACAAAACAGCTCATAAAATGATGTTTTTGTTTGTTTGTTTTTGAGAAGTTTTTCAGTATAGGGCGCATGCACTCACCAAAAAGATAAAGACAGAGAGACAGAAAGCGAGAAATCACCCCCCAGGGGGGATGGTCACGCCACAATCCCTTCTCCTCCATTCTCCTCTCGGGATCTTGGGCACGCATGCACACGCGCCCAGCGTGAGTTTTAAGCCACCAGGTCCGGGACGCGAACCGTGGTTGACTACGTGGGAGTCCAGCGACATAGCCATTACACTAACTGCTGATTCCCATAAAATGATGTTTTTATTGGGTCACAAAATAGGGCTACCAGTCTCATTAGGTTTTACCCTGAAGATTCAATTAAAATAAAAAAAAAAGTTAACATTCCTCATAGACCTTCTAATGTTTCCTTTCTTGGATATAGTCATAAGAAGTGGATGTTTTATTTTATTCCTTCATTTATTTAATTTATCATTATTATTATTATTTTATTCATGGTAGAATATGTGTGAATGCACGAGAGAGAGAGAAGAGCACCTTCCACAGTGTTTGGCCACACCATGATCCCTTTCTGTTAGCCCTCCAGCCCATGGGATCTGGGGTACCCACAGTGTGCCCAATACGTCTCAGGCTGACTAGGCCAGGATTCCAAAGGTGGTCACCATGTGGGATCTGACTTCTCTTTTTATTTATTTATTTGTTTGTTTGTTTATTTTTGGATAGTTTTTCCCCATAGGGCACATATATTCACCAGAGAATGAGCATTACACCAGGTGAACCTGAGGTTCATCTGCTTTCTGGCTGAACTTACAGCAGTTATTCCCCTTCCAAACAAACTCAGACTCTGTCTGAAAGTCCCAGAAGAGAAAAGTGAGCAAGTTCTTCCAATGCAAAGTATATCAATATCTGAGCAGAGCCTGTGCCCTGTCCAGACTGGTCTTGGAAGAGTAGGAATACTGAAAGTTAGAACCAGTGCCAGTCATGGACCTCATTGTGCAAGAGCCGCATCTAAGATTTGGACTTCATGCCAGAGATGACAATCAACAGAAAGAGGCCCTTCATGCCCACATAGAGCTCTTACTTAAACATTTCCATGACAGAAGCAGAGGGACAAAGGCCAGTCCTCTAGGATTTAAGTAGATCTGAGGGACTGAAATTAGTGATATAGGAGGAAGTTGGTCAGAAGTAAATTTATAGACTACTGAAAATGTTGCAGAAGTCCAGAGCCACAAATGTGCCCTGAGCCATCCTCCTTGCGTCCTACGCAGGGTGCCAGTTTCCCAGCTGGGCCCATCTATGACGGTTCCTCAGGTTGCCTGTGCCACTGCCCAAATGTGTTGTGTCAGTAATACTGTGTTCATCAGTCCTCTTCCTTCTCTTGTCAACAAGAAAAAAATATTTAGAATAAAAAGTTCAAGACATAAACACAAAACATGTTATTCTCACTGATTCTATGAAGAAGGTGGTCTCTTTTCTTAATCCCAAATATTTTCCTTTCCACTATGTTTGTTTTTTCTAAGAGGAGAGTGGCATCTCCTTCTTCTGCCACATTTGGAACAGAGGTTTTGAGTATTTCAATAGCTTGAGATTAAAGAAAGAAAGAAACTCCTTAGACACAGCTCCTGTTGTGTGCCTGCTTTGGCTTCTAAAAGGAGACCTGTTTATTGGAGGGAAAGTAATAGTGCCTTGATATTCACTACCATCCTGGATTTTTTGTACGTGCTCACTTAAATTATTTTTAAAAATACATAGTATATTCATTATATACAAATTTTCACTAGGGTAAAAAGCACAAAGTCACAGTAAGCTTTAAAAAGCCCCAGGCTTTCTGAAATTGGAAAATGGAAAAGAAACCAAAGACAAGCCTTATCCCAGGCCCTGACTTAAGCATTCCCCCACCCCCATTTTTCACATTCCTGAACCCTGTACAAGTTGAGTAGATGGGGTTAGATTGACCCAATAGGAGGCCACATTTCCAACAGGACTTTGGGAAAGCTAAGAAATAGTAGCCTCATTTATCACCACAAGGGAAATTGGAAGTCTGGGAGGTTAGGGCTTAAGTCCTCAAAAATCTATGTTCTTGATTCTTTAGGTGAGAATAGATGACAACTTTACCCAACACTTTTCTTTCTTCTCTGAAGAATTATTCTGCATTGCTATCAGTTATTTAAAACTTCAAAGCTGTGCAATAGCTCCCATAGAAACAAAATCAGATAACACAGAATATGCGCTTCAGGCAGTGTGTAGTTTCCTTGGAAGCCCTTTTTGTTCCCCTATTGACTCTCCCCTTATGACAGGAAAAAACAAAAACAAAAACAAAACAAAAAAAAAACAAAGACAAAACAGCTCATAAAATGATGTTTTTGTTTGTTTGTTTTTGAGAAGTTTTTCAGTATAGGGCGCATGCACTCACCAAAAAGATAAAGACAGAGAGACAGAAAGCGAGAAATCACCCCCCAGGGGGGATGGTCACGCCACAATCCCTTCTCCTCCATTCTCCTCTCGGGATCTTGGGCACGCATGCACACGCGCCCAGCGTGAGTTTTAAGCCACCAGGTCCGGGACGCGAACCGTGGTTGACTACGTGGGAGTCCAGCGACATAGCCATTACACTAACTGCTGATTCCCATAAAATGATGTTTTTATTGGGTCACAAAATAGGGCTACCAGTCTCATTAGGTTTTACCCTGAAGATTCAATTAAAATAAAAAAAAAATGTTAACATTCCTCATAGACCTTCTAATGTTTCCTTTCTTGGATATAGTCATAAGAAGTGGATGTTTTATTTTATTCCTTCATTTATTTAATTTATCATTATTATTATTATTTTATTCATGGTAGAATATGTGTGAATGCACGAGAGAGAGAGAAGAGCACCTTCCACAGTGTTTGGCCACACCATGATCCCTTTCTGTTAGCCCTCCAGCCCATGGGATCTGGGGTACCCACAGTGTGCCCAATACGTCTCAGGCTGACTAGGCCAGGATTCCAAAGGTGGTCACCATGTGGGATCTGACTTCTCTTTTTATTTATTTATTTGTTTGTTTGTTTATTTTTGGATAGTTTTTCCCCATAGGGCACATATATTCACCAGAGAAAGATAGACAGAGAGGCAGAAAGCAAGAAATCACCTCCCAGAGGGGATGGCCATGCCTTTTTCCTTTCCTCCATTCTCCTCTCTCCTCTCAGGATCTTGGGCACGCATGCACAAGTGCCTGGTGTGAGTTTAAGCCACTGGGTCCAGGACATGGGAGTCCAGCACCATAGCCATTACGCCAACTGCTGATCCCGACTTCTCTTAAGCAGCTCATCTCTGCTGTGTCACAGAGTTGGCTAGAGGACTTTTATAGTCCTCTAGTATTTATTATCCTGAAACTTGAAACACAAGCCCAAGAAATTCTCTCTACCAGATTTCACCTACTATTAGCATAAATTTGTGCAAGTTTCTCTCATCTCAAGGTCCCCCAAATAGCCTATTTCCTGGTCTGCCTCAAGTGTGACTTTACTTATCCTCTCCCTGTAAGTCTGGATCCTGCAAGTGAGATAGTAGGCAACTATTCCTACAAGGGCAAGGCAAGGAAAGGCTTCATAAAGTGACTTCAAAGTGGCTTAATCAAACCTGAATAAATGAGCACATTCTTGAATATGTCATCTCAGACAAGTCTTTGGTTGCATAATCAACATTTCCAATTTCATCCCAGAAAAAAGACAAATTTTTAATGAACCTATGTAAATAACTATACTACCATGCAAAGGAAGGAGACTTTAATTAATTTCTAAATATCTGGGTGTCAGTGAAATCATTTGAAAAGTTTTCAAACTTCAACTTACCAGCAAAGAGTATTAAATTATTAAATTGCTATGGTTTACAACTAGCATAATAACAAAGGTAGGGATGTTTGTGTGTGTTGAAGAGACAACAAAGAGAACAGTAACAAAGGATATAGATACCTGTTCAATATATATTTGATTCATAGATTAAAAATCCACATTTATTATACATTAAAATGCCAACAATATAACAAAACTATAGTTATCCCTCATCAATTTATTATTTTCTATGTAATCAGATTTTTTCCAGTGGCTTTTGAGTTGTCAGTCTCCTGAACTCTATTTTTTGACTACAGAAAATTCTTACTCAGCAGCCCCATATGGTGTTGTCTAAGGGATGCCATCAGAAATCAGAAGCCTGTCTTCAAAATCTATTCTTCAAAGTAACAATTGTTGGAAATACCTAATACAGTCTTTGTTCCTAGGGCTTGGAGACAGCCCTTCTTTAAGGACAAAAAGAACTCTGGCCGAGAGCTGATTATATAGATCACTCTAAGAAAGATCAAAGTAAAATCAAACTTATCTGTAGTAGACAGAGATTTAAAATGAGTGTGGCTGATTTATTTCTGATAACTTTCAACAGTAAAGACTAATGGGAGTTATGATGAAAATAATCAGAGTGTTGCTCTTGCATGTGAAAAGATAAAATCAGTTCAAAAAATTGTTGACAAAATGTCTATAAGCATCATGATTGGACCTTATATCTATTTTATAAAAAGTAAACAATTTTAATAAAAGAAAAATTTTGAGTCAGGAAAGTTATGATGCATTTTTTGCATAGAAAAAACAGAAAAAAATACATCATGACTTTCCCAAATACCTAATATAATAATCCAAAGACTACACATATGTATACATATATATATAAAACACCAAATTTTTTTCTTTTTTTTTTGTAGAGGTTTGCTATAGGGTGCGTGAGCTCTCCAGAAAGACAGAGAGATAGAAAGCGAGAAATCACCACCCCCCCCCCCCCCGTGGATATCCCTTGCCACAACCTCTTTCCTTTTTTGCCATGCCACAATCCCTTCTCCTCTATCCTCCTCTCGGAATCTCAGGCATGCACGCACACACAAACGCCTGGTGTGAGTTTAAGACACTGGGTCCGGGACTTGAACTGTGGTCGACTACATGGGAGTTCAGTGACATAGTCATTATGCTAACTGCTACTCCCAAAACACCAAAAAATTTTAAGCCTTTAGAAATAAAATATCAAGAACATTTAATATTCTCAAGAAGTTTAGTAAGTCTAAAGTAAATCCTAAATATCTGTATTTTTAACAAAAGACAACACATACATATAAACAACAACAACAACAAAAACAAAAAAAAATCAACTCCACTGTCAACACTGATATACTTCAGCTGTTGAAAAGTACTGGCCTAGGAAATTCTGTATCTGGGGTTCCAGCAGGTGGTGTGATGGTTAAGGGGATTGGACCCCCATATGATCAATCACAGCTTAAGTCCTGAAACCAGTGGCTTAAAAATCACACTGTGTGTGTGTGTGCATGGATGCCCCAAAATCTAGGAGAATGGAGGAGAAGGGATTGTGGCATGGTCATTCCTTCCCCACTCCCCGGGGGGGAGGGGAGATTTCTTATTTTCCCTTACTTTGTCTCTTTCTGGCAAACAAACATGCCCTAGAGTAAAAAAGCTAAAATTAATGAATAAATAATTAACAAAAAATAAAATGCTGGATCCAAACTAAAGTTATGGCCATACAGACATTTTAAACAATAATTTAATTTATAGTTCTGCTGTTGCCCAATTATCAGGTCAACCCCCACCAAGACTCTAATAAATATAGAAATGCTTGACATAACTCTGTCTTCTGTCTATTTCAGTGTTCCTGAGGTTAAAACATACAAAACCAACCAACCAAACAAACAAACAAAAAAAAATAAAAAAGCTTTGACTAATACCTGGAGACCTGAAATATGCCATCTTTCTTTTTTTTGAGAGTTTTTTTTTATAGGGCATGTATGCTTGCCAGAAAGACAGAAACAGAGAGACATAAAGCAAGAAATCACCCCCCAGAGGGGAATGTCTCACCGTAATCCCTTGTCCACTATTGTCCTCTCGGGATCTTTTTTCTTTTTTTTTTTTTTTTGGAGAGGTTTTCGCTATAGGGCGCGTGCGCTCGCCAGACAGACAGAGAGAGACATAGAGACAGAAAGCGAGAAATCACCCCCCAGGGGGGATGGTCACGCCGCAATCCCTTCTCCTCCATTCTCCTCTCGGGATCTTGGGCACGCACGCACACGCGCCCGGCGTGAGATTTAAGCCACCGGGTCCGAGACGCGAACCGCGGTCGACTACGTGGGAGTCCAGCGACATAGCCATTACGCTAACTGCTGGTTCCCTCCTCTCGGGATATTGTGCACACATGCACATGCGCCTGGCGTGAGTTTAAGCCACCAGGTCCAGGACTTGAACTGCGGTCGACTACATAGGAGTCCAGCAACATAGCCATTACTCAAACTGCTGGTCCCCAAATATGCCATCTCTAAAATAGATATTTTAATAACATTTTATTGATACAAATTTAACCTATGAATAGCTGAGTAGTATTTTCCCTTGACAACTCCTCTAATGAAATGTATAAATAGTAGTATATCAACCACATTAATTATAGAGCTTCTCTTTTTATAAGGTGAAAAAATAAGGCTTTGCGATTATTCAGGGCACCTCAGGATCATTAAAAGATATTTTTAGGCACAAGATATATCTCAAATAATTTCTTTTTTTAAAATTTTACATTCAAGCTTTAAATTTAGAAAGCCTAAATCAAATTTATCAGTAAATTTAAAAATTCAACTTGGACTCATACGTTCCTAATAAATCATTATTGACTATACATTTGAAGGTGAGAAAAACACAATTAGCTACAGATGGCAATATGATTTTAAATAATCTTAGCTCTTCCACAATGTTCTTAAATAATAAAAGACATAATAAAATCAAAGTAAAGAAAATTATTTTAGTAAGACAGAATTTTTGTGTCTTGGCTGATTTTATACAAAAAGAGAATGATCCTTCTGGTTAGGTTAAGGTAATAATAAGCAAATCAGGGAAACAAATAGCAAATTTATTGAAATGTTAACACATGTCTTGGCTTTATGAACTCATGAAAAAAATTAAGGCAAATAAAATTTTTTTCCCACTTTTGACTTTTATGGTGTTCTTTTATGTTAAGTAAAAAATAAATTAACTTAGGACAGATCTTGGTGTGTCCATGAGTTAAAAAATAACTTTATTATTATTAAGATGTTATTAACATCTGCTGCATTCAAGGAATGCATTCATGCTTATCATCAAATGAATAAATAAGCATTCAATAGATTTCTGTTTAAATTTCCAATATGGCAAATACTATTAATTATTATATAATTAGCATACACACACCAAAAAAAGTGCTTTGAAGTTATCAATATGTTTGAAGAATGTAAAGATATTTAGAGATTTACAACTTCAACAAAATTCCAACCCTATTTATGACTGCTTTGTTCAGGGAAAGGAAGCATGTGGATAATGAAGAACTGTCTTTTCACATACTCACATTTTAGTAGATTTTCTGAGCTCATAAATGCATGTAACACAACTTTCTCCACACTTACTAAACAGACCTTATATAATTTTTCAAAATTGCAAAATAACAAAAAAATCAATATATTCAATTACAAATATCAATATGTCTCTCTTTATCATGTGAAAATTGGAAGCAGATGCATATAAACTTAATTGCAAAATAACAAAAAAATCAATATATTCTATTACAGATTTCAAGATATCTCTCTTTATCATGTGAAAATTGGAAGCAGATGCATATAAACTTAAAATGATGCTTAGTGATCAGTGTTTCACTATTCTATTTTTACTTAAAAACAACTTTGGCAACTAATTAATATCAATAAACTTAGTTTAATATTAGCTCAAAGTTTCAAGTAGTCTAAAGGTTTTGGCAATTATGTTCAAGCTGACATAGTTAAAGCATAATTACTGGTGAAATAAAATTTATCAAAATAATAATTAAATTAAGCTAAATACAAATTTATACCATTTATAATCATAAATATTAAGTAGGAATTATCTAACTAGAAGTTGCAAAGTTAAAAAAATCATAACCAAATAGAATTATACCCTTTTAAAATGTGCATTTATTACACTGACACTGATAAATCAGAGGTGTAGCTGTTCTATTAAACCAAAATTATTAACCAAACTCATTTGCCAAATATTTATCTAAATTATTTGAAATTAGATTTTAAATATTTTGAGTTGATTTAAAAATTCTTTATTAATTTAGCATATTTAAATTTTAGATTTTGGGGCTGGCAGGTGGTGAGTGGTTGAGGTACTAGATTCCCACATGGTTGACCACGGTTCGAGTCCTGGCCCTAGTGGCTTTCTTTTTCTCTTTTCTTCTCTCTCTGTATTTCTCTGATCAAATTAAGAAATAATAAAAATAATAAATATTTTTTTGTAAAAAGTCTTTATTAATTTATCATATTTAAATTTTATATTTTGGGGCTGGCAGGTGGTGAGTGGTTGAGGTACTAGATTCCCACATGGTTGACCACGGTTCGAGTCCTGGCCCTAGTGGCTTGCTTTCTCACTTTCCTTCTCTCTCTGTGTTTCTCTGATCAAATTAAGAAATAATAAAAATAATAAATATAATTAAATAAATATTTAAAAATAATAAAATAAAATATTAGATATTAAATGTTCTTATTTTCTTGGGCATTTAACACTATTCTATGTATGTATATCCTTATAGCTCCTATAGATTCAGAATAAGAGAATACTAAAGGAGATGTGGTAATAACTGTATAGCCTTCCATTAAAATGTAAATTTCTTCCTTGTACCATATTGAAGTAGCACATAGGGTACTATCCTGGTATGAGATATATCTGTATTCAAAGCTAAGGACAAGAAAATGAGCTCTGACTTGGGCCAGAGGCCTTAAGGTCTCATTTACCACAAAAAAAGTTCATATTCTAAGTCATTCAGAAGAAAGGATTAAACAGGGGTTAAAAAATAACAGTTACTCCCTTGTATTTTAGAACAAAGTAGTCAGAATCTGCAGATTGCAGAGCTGGGTGATGATTGGATGAATTTATGTCATTAGAAAGGACTGCTATAGTGGAAATAGAAAGTTTGGGATTAAACAAAAAAGAGGGAAAATAGAGTTTACCTATCTCCAATAATTGCAGTGCTGTCTGTCCTGGAGTAGCCTGATCTGGATTGTATCTCCTTTCCCGTGGAGTCTGCTTAATATCTGGCTTTAAGTCTTCATTTCAAGGGAAATGTAAAACCTAGTCATCCATGTTTGAAGTATTTACAGTGCAACTGTACAATACCCAAGGAAATAATGAGACAGGGTCAATAAGATTTAGACAAGATGATTGGGGAATTATGAAAAAGATTGAAGAGGGGAAGGGCCAACTAGCTGGTTGAAAGAAATAGGGATGATCTCATCTTCCCTAGTAAGACGTCTGCCTACAATCTTCCCTAAGTAATGCATCAACCTACGATCTGTATGAGCTTGGTATAAGCCATGATTGGTTTCCTTGAGAAATACCTAAGTTTATATGCCACAGGTGGCTTCAGCACTTTGACCTAAGACATTATGTTCTGGGACTTGCTTGGGAGTGCCACATAGCCTCTTGAAGCCAACATTGCCAAAGAGACCAAATACTTTTTTATCTTTGTTCATATCACCTGGAATCAAGCTGTTGAAAACCCTAGCATAGCACCTACAAAGATCTATTTAGATGGTGGGAGCTACAAAAGATGATGGTGTTGGTGTAGAGTCCTCAAAAATAGTGATGTAAAAAATGAAACCTTTAGAGACCCCTGATAGACCATCTACCAGTCTTTATGCCTTTAGCTTGACAAGTTAGGGACAGTGTGTCTTATGCTGGCTTTATGCCAATAATCTCATGTTGCCCTAGCTCATGAACAATGAAGTAAGATAAGGACCTTAATTTTAATAACTGTATTTTTACTTATCTTGGCTCCAAATTCTTACTTATAGCTCAGTTTAAGTAACTTTGTTAGTTAGATACTGATTGAGAGCCTGCTATGGTCCTCTATCTTCTACTACCTATCTTTTGGAGTATGTAGCTGTTTTGTCCCATCCCTAATCCTGAATATCTGTTTATTAAAAAATAACCATAGTGGTTGGCTCATTATTTTCTGTTTCTAGAATTACTAATGTGATAGCAAGTGGTAATGCAGTGATTTCAGAATCTGGAGTCTTAAATATGACACTCTGACAATGGCATTTCAATTTCCAGGCTGTCTGTTTTATAGATAAAAGATGAAAGGGAAATAGTACATAATGAGTACCTGTTTCTGTAGATGCTACAAAAAATTTGATAACACTTTCTCTAGTCTATGAATAATCTTATGATAGTTGACATTTCCATTTTAAAATCTAAACTATTATAAATTAACTAAGATGAGAAACTCTGTAACTTTCAATAATTAAAGAATAATCTAAAGCAGAGTCGAATATTAGTCTTCCCAGAAAGTACCCTTCAGACAGTCAGAAATGATGTATGCTTTTGCTTAAACCAGATATATGTGTTATGTTACTTGTGATGTCAGATTATTACTAATAAGAATAATCACCCAACCAGAATAGATCGGCTACACTTAATTTTATGCAAACAACTTTTTAAATCTCACTCCCAAGTTATCATAGTGCTGCCTTACTTTCAATTGCAATCAACAAATGATAATTAATAAAGTAGTAACTTAAATGATTAGTAGTTAATTTGGTTAGTAATTTCTTTTTTAAGAATTATTAAATTTTATTTATTAATATTACTTTAATTTGATGAGAGAGAGAGAAAGAAAGTGAAAATGAGAAAGCAAGCCACCAGGTCCAGGACTCGAGCTGTGGCCAGCCATGTGGGAGTCCAGGGCCTCAACCACCACACACCTGTGGGCCTCGGTCACTAATTCCCAGTGCAATTCAAAACTGAGTTTTAATTCTGTGTGGCAACTGAGTAAGAAATAACCAGTCACTATACTGATAAGTAAATGTTAAATAATGGCCCACAAGACTGTAAATTGCTTCAATGAAAAGTAGAGCATTAAAAATGTGTTATTCCCCCAAATAAATAAGTGTTGTCCAAGATTTCAGGTTAGCCAATATGTTAAAAACAGAAAGACGAAGAATTCTATCATTGGCTTTCGGCTCTATCACAGCTACACCTGAAGCTTAAGATGACCAAGAGTAGGTTAAGAAGAGTATCAAAAGCTCTTTTCTATGGAGACAGCTAGCCATAGAGACAGTGAGGGCAGAGTGTTCGGAAAAGGCTGTAGGACAGACTGTGGGACTAGATCAAGGATGGATTCACTGACGATGGAGAGGCACTGTAAGCAAGGGGAACCTCAAGAGAAGAAACAGTGAGGTAGCACATTTTGAAATGACCAGAAAGCAAGGCTTACCAAATTGAGGTAGCATTTATATAAAAGAACTGAGAAGAGTACTGCTTCAGGAGTCAGCAAGCATTGATTTTTCTTCTTGCTTTGCGACTTACTGGTTCTGACAACTTGGACCAATGTCATTATCTAATCGAGCCTCAGTTTCTTCTTCTGTACAATGGAAGTATTATTATATAATTTCAAAATATTGTTCTCAGATTAAATTCAAACATTACTCCAAATTATTTTTCATATATAGGAATAGTTAGAAAGAAAAGAGCCAAGATAATAGTATTCAGAATGATATGGAACATAGACTGGAAGTGAGAAATACAGGAGACTTTAGTTTGGTGTGAGGACAGTGAGAATAGATAGGAAGAAGTAGCTGTAATTAGATGTGGCAAGAAACAGATTGCATCTCATTTTCAAGGACTGTGTACCATGAAAAATTCACTGTTTCTCATGAGGAATACAGAATAAAGATGTCCATTAATAATAAAATGGGTAATAAAATAGTGTATAAACATACAAAGGAATACCATACAGTACTGAAAATTAAAAAGCTACTTTGCTCCTTAAGCATAAAATTATAAGCACAGTGTTCAGTGAAAGAAGATAGGCCTAGGGGCCAGTAGGTGACATGGTGGTTATGACACTTTGTTTCCACATGGCTGACTATGGTTTGAATCCTGGGCTCAGCAGCTTGAAAATCATGCCTGGTGCATGTGCATGTATGCCCAACATCACAAGATGTAAATGGAGGAGAATGAATTGAAGCATAACCCCCCTAGGGGATAATTTCTCACTTTTACTTTCTCTGTCTCTCTCTGGCAAGCGCATGAGCCCTATGGTAAAAACATAAAAAAGATGATAGACATAAAGGATTATATAATATGGAAGTCATTCCTATACATTTCAAGGTCAGATATAGTGATGCTAGCAAGGGTAAAGTTATTGAGGAGTGTGTTCTGTCAAAGTTCATCAAGCGGTGAGTACATATTTTTGCACCTCCCTGCTTATAAGCTATACTGCAATGATTCCTTTTTCTTGTCTGAAAACTACCATTCATGTGTTTCTCTCTGTGTGCCATGCATTGTCCTCATTATCACAAGGACGTGACCTTTTAAATCTTTTCAATGTACTTCAGATTAGGATCTGTTATTATCCCCATTTTTGTTGAAACAACTGACTACTTAGTTTAATTATCCTGAACCAGATCACAAGCTGTTTGCAGCAGAGCTGTGAGTTCAGTGTTAATTGGCATGACCCTCAGTCCCACATGCTCAGCCTACGTACTGCATTGCTGTAGTTCATGATGCCTCGTAAGAGCATTGCAAAAATTAAGATTAATTATTAACACGTTACAAATGTGCTTTCTGTTTAAAATATTGGAAGGCTGTGAATCAACAAATATTCTCACAGCAGGGTCCCAAAGAACTTCAATAGAACATAAGCCAAGTGCCTTATCCTTGTCTCTGTCATTGCAAGCAAAGCCTAGGAGTAAGTCTACAAGATGCCTAAACACTGGTTTGAAAGATTAAAGGAGAGACCAGCAGATGATGTAATGGTTATATCACTGGACTCTTAAGTAGTCAACTGTGGCTAGAATCCTGGACTTGGCAGCTTAAAAAAATCTCACACCAGGTGTGTGTGTGCCCCAAACCCCAAGAGAAGAATGGAGGAGAAGAGAAGGGATTGTGGTGTGGCCATTCCCCTGGGGTTGCTTTCTCACTTTCTGTCTCTCTTATCTATCTCTCTTTGTCTCTTCAGCAAGCACATACTCCCTATAGCAAAAATCTCTCTTAAAAAATTAAAGAATAAATTGCTTTACTTGATTTGAATCATTTGAAAAAGACAAAAATAATTTTCATGTGTCAGTTCCCTATAATCTGACTTTAGTAACTACTTCATGAAATATATCTATGACCTATTCACATAACTTTAAAGAAGTATACTTCGGGGTCAACTTTTAAGAAAAATTTATAGCAACTTCTTTTAATGGATGTAATTTTATTTTGCAAGTTTCTAGTAATTTCTTATTAAAATGAAACCTTTACTTTCTTGGCTGATACTATTCTCATTAATCATTGTTTATACTCCTAACCTATTCTTTCCTTCACATGATTGAAATGACTGCTTAAATGATTAATTCTCCCCTCAATTTACATACACAAAGGAAGAAAAATCTCTGTATATAAACCTTTGGCTAATCTGTCCCTTGGTACTGTGGTTAACACCCCATAATGTCTTAGGAAAAAAGAAAAAGGACAAATAAGACTGTTCAGTTGAAAGAGAGGTTTTCACTGTATGGTCTGTTATAAACTGATAAACTAATTCTGTGTCTCCTTTACTTCCCAAGCAATATCTAAAGAACTGTCAATAGCTGAGTGGGTTCACTGGGAGAAAGAGTCAAAAGAAGGAACAGTTTGATATTGTATTTAAGAAATATTTTTAGCAATGCAATTCTCCTGCCATACCACCTGAATTTATAATTTTCTACACTATGGGGAAGGTATTTTTCATTTCGCTCTTTATCAGAGCTCTTTTCCACCTACTTTTTTCCTTTTGTATGCCAAAAATATACAGTCATGTGTTACTTAATGAGGATACATTCTGTAAAATGTATCATTAGGTAATTTTGTTGTGTGACCATTGTAGAGTGTATGTGCGTAAATCTGGATAGCATAGCCTACTCTACATGCAGGACCTATGATGGTCTATTGTTTCTGGCCCACAAGCTTGTGCTACCTGTAACTGTACTGAGTGATGTTGGCAGTTATAACACAGTAATATTTCTGTATCTAAATGTATCTAAACCCAGAAAAAGCATGGTTAAAATATAAAAGGTAAAAAATATTTAACCTGTGTTCCATGCACTTACCATAAATGGACCTTACAGAACTGGAAGGTGCTCTAGGTGAATTAATGAGTGAGTGGTGAATGAATGTGAAAGCCTAAGACATTACTGCACATTTTAGGCTACACTAAATTTATTTTCTTAATTCTTTTATATTAGCCTTAGTTTATTGTAACATTTTTACTTTGCAAAATTTTTAATGTTTTAAAATTTTGACTCCTTTGTAATAACCATTAGTATAAAACTCATGTCATACAACTGTACAGTTGGTATTTTATTTTTAATTTTGTTCTTTAAAAATTATTTTAAAGTTTTATTTGTGTCATTATTGTATTGATACAAGCTTTTTTCAATTTTTTAACTTTTTAAACATTTTTGCTTAACTAAGACACAAACATATCAGCCTAGGCCTACAAAGGGTGAGGATCATCAGTATCACTGTCTCCCTCCTCCATGTTTTGTTCCACTCCAAGGGTCATGGAATGAAACAAGAGGCAAGTAAATCAAACACCAGAGAAAATAATGCAATTAGGAAGTAAACATGAGATGTATGTGGCTGCTTGGTATAACACATATTATATAAATTTATTTTCATAAGTAGAAGAAGAATATTCTAAAATAATGATAAAATATAATAAAGTAAATATGTAAACTAATGCCATAGTAATTTATTATCAAGTGTCATATTCTGTGCATAATTGTATGTGTTGTGTTTCTGTATGACTGGCAGAAAGTAGGTTTGCTTGCACCAGCATCACCACAAATAAGTGAATAGTGCACAATGACATTGTGATGAATATGGTGTCAGTAGATGATAGGAATTCTTTAGCTCCATTATAGTCAACAGGACCACCATTGTACTGAGGCCTGCCGCTGATTGAAATGTCATTAAGTGGTGCATGACTGTGTTGATAAGTATTTATGCATGTAAATTTTAAAGTATGCCTTTAATTTACTGATTTTCTATTAAGAAGTAACAATTAGAAATTATAAAAGTAGTTCAGTGTTAATAGACTATAATTTAATTTTGGAAAGCAATTACAGAATAGTAAAAATCTACTTTGGCCTAAGTCACTGCTTCTTCACACAAAGGATATTTATGCACAAAAATTGGTATACAAAAAGAAAGCTGTCTTACATTTTTATCTGAGGATTTGACAGGATTAAGGTGAACTAGATGGTATGTATTATTTTATTTACCTAAAACTTTTCTTCTCAACTAACCAAATCCATTGAGACATAATTTTCAGGTCAAACCAACTAGAATCAGAGTGAAAGAAGTAAAAAAGATATAAAAGTAGGCAAAATATTTGTCTTTAATAAATTGCTAATGAGTAATGAGCACTTTACATCAACTGTATGATTTTGTCATTATTGCAACACAATATCAGTATTGCCTTTATGTTGTATGTAAGAAAACTAACACTCATATAATTTGTTCAAGGTCTCTTGTCCTAAGCTTAGATTCACATATAAGTAGTAAGTAGTAGTAAGTAGCCCTCAACCATCTGATACCCCAGAAAAAGGAAAAAAGAGAGAACATATGAATAAAGTAAGGAGGTCCCAGTTTGCTAGAGTACGAAAGTTCTAATCCCCCAGGAAATATGGAGGCAACAGCAAGATATGGCTATGACTTCCATGCTTCCTGAGTCTTCCATTTTCTTTATTTTTTTCTTTTTTGGAGAGGTTTTTGCTATAGGGTGTGTGCGCTCGCCCGAAAGACAGAGAGATAGAAAGCCAGAAATCCCCCCCTGGGGGGGGGGGAGATGGCCATGCTGCAGTCCCTTCTCCTCCATTCTCCTCTTGGAATCTTGAGCACGCATGTACACGCACCCAGCGTGAGTTTAAGCCGCCGGGTCCGGGACTTGAACCATGGTCGACTACATGGGAGTCCATCGACATAGCCATTACGCTAACTGCTGATCCTGAGTCTTCCATTTTCTTGAAAATCTTTAACCCCAGAGATATGACCAAATGCTATGTCTGGAAGTGAGACCAAGCAGATCAACAGTATATCTCTTGTCAGAGATGTGTTAATTATTCAACAAAAACTAATGGAACAAATTTGATGTATCTGATATCTTTGTAAATATTGGGATTAAATGGTGATTAGGACAGATGCGGTCTTTCCCCTTAAAGATTTACACTTTATTGGTGAGGGAGAGGAACAAGTTTCTTATATAGGACACCAAATCCGTAAGATAATTTTAGATTATAGGTGTATCAATAAAGAAGGAAAAAGAGTAATAGGATAGAGAATGATGGGATAAGAGAGAAGATAGTTAACATTTTAATTAGGTTATGTTTTTAGGTAACTTGGTCTGTGAATGTTCTGAAGAGGTGACATCTGAAATAAGTGCAGAATGTTAAGAGTGAACAGAAAATTCCAGGTAAATGTTATTAATTAAGAATCTAGTGTGGAGATTTCAAAGAAAGCAAAGAAGCCAATATGAATGAATGTAGCAAACAGTGGGGGGTGATGTAAGATACATTAAATAGAACAGGATCTGCTCTGTGGGCCCTATAGGGAGTTTGGATTACTTTCTGAATGTAATGTAAGATCTTTGATAAATGAATAATGAGATCTGATTTGTTTTGAAAAAAAAAAGATAAAAGATAAAAATAGCAGAAGTAAACTTTATGAAATACAAATGAAACAGATTGCAGTATTTCTTTCACTCCATCAGGAAAACATTTTATATTAAATAAACCTATAGATTAATTCAGAGTTACATATATTTTAAAGTTAATTATCTTTTACTAAAAAACAAGAAAGTAGAATTATGCTTAGTCTTATAATCAATTATAGTTGGATCAGATATTACCTTAAAATCTTGTCATGTATTTAAATTTCTTGTACAAAGCAGTGAATAAAATTAGAGTAATTTGGAAAAAAAAGTGAATTTTTTAATGGAGTAATTTTATTATGTTTAAGATCAGTGAGACATTGATATTTGAGCAGAGGGTTATTTTGAGTAAACATGATTCCTATTTAGTTAGATCTGCAAAGTGGAGTAGCTTATTACATCTTTTATCCTTTTCATGGTAAATAATAGTGTCAGACAAAGAAAATATTTATGTTATCCACTTAATAAAAACTACCTGTAAAGCAACTAGCCTTTTAATGTTCAGTAAGTTCTTATAATAAGCCAGGACCTGTACTAATTATAAAAGCTTGTCCTCATGAATTTCTTAGAATAGTCCTATGAGAAAACATTATTTTTCTATATTAGAAGTGAGAAACCTGAAACTTAGTCAAAATAATTTGTCTTACACCATGCTGTCCCAACCCTGGTTCTGAAAACACTGATCTGAGTGTCCCACCTGCAATCACTGGTACCTCCACCGCCTGGGTACCCTGCACAGTAAGTAAATGTTAGACAAGGCCTGATGACAATAATCTGAATTCTATGACTGCCATTGGCAGCAACACCACTTCTTTAACAAAATATCTGTTCCCTATATATACCTCACCCAAGTCTGAAATCACTAGCAGTCCCACAGCTGTCTCCAACTACAACCACTGCCCCTGGAGACAACTGCTAGACCAGAGGAGCCAACAAACACTATTCCTTCTGTATAGTATCAGAAAAAATGCAATCTACAACCATAGTGGCCCCACATTCAAGAAAGATACCTCATTGCATCTATAAATACTTGCCAACTTAGCCACAATGGTGCTCACAGAAACCACTAACATAGACCTGAACCGTAGAAAATATTTAGACTACAATGCTTAATCCAGTAAGAACCAAAATCAAAACACACTATTCAACTAATACTGAAGAAAACATCTGGAGAAAAAAAAATACCTTCCTTATAAAAACTAGTCAATAAACAGGAAGATGTGAGTTTTCCACCAGATAACATACATCAATGCAGAAACACAATGAACATGAAAAAAAAAAAAAAAAAAAAAAAAAAACAAAAAAAAAAAAAAAAAAGAAAAAAAAAAAAAAAAAAAAAAAAAAAAAAAAAAAAAAAAAAAACAAGGAAACATCTCTCCTCCAAAGGTATACAATTCTCCAGTAGCAGGAGAAAATGAAAAGATAATTGAAGAAATGTCAGTTATGGAATTGAGAATATTTATTTTAAGAAAATTCAATGAGATGTAAGAGAATTCAGACAAACAATTCCATAAACTTAAAAAACTATGACATTAATGACAAATTTCATAAAGAGAGAAATACCCTAAAAATAGAAGCAAATAGCAATCCTGGAGATGAAGAATTTCATAGAATAAATAAATAATCACCAATATTTTCGATCACTCAGAAGGATCTCTGAAATCAGATGACTTTTAAAATAAGCCAGTCATTTGAAAAGAAAAGAAATATAAATCAAAGGAAATATACACAAGCTGTGGAATTCCATAAAGTGATCCAATATTCACATAATAGGAATTTCATAGAAGATTGGAAAAATGCATATCAAATCTATTTTATGAAATATTAAGTGAAAACTTCCCAATTCCAGGGAGACACATATAGCTCTAGATTCAGGAAAATCTATTTAGCAATAGATTCAACATAAAAAGATCCTTTCTAAGAAATATTATATTCACAAAGATAAATATCCTAAAAATGTCAAGAGTATAGTATCAAGCCATATAGAAAGGAATATAAAGGAACCATCTATCAAGTGACAGAAGACTTATCAGGAAAAACCTACAGACCAGAAGGGATGATATTCAAAATTCTGAAAGAAAAACATTTTCACTCAACAATATTATACCCAGCAAAGCTATTCTTCAGAATGAAAGGAGAATAGAACAATATTATACCCAGCAAAGCTACCCTACATAATAAAAGGAGAATAGATAGATAGATAGATAGATAGATAGATTGATAGATAGATGATAGATATGTAGCTTGATAGATAGATAGACAGATAGATAGATAGATAGATAGATATTGATAGACCGTAACACAATGAGTGATAGAGATTTTAATACTCCATTATTAGCATTGTCCAAGTCATTTAGATAAAAAATAAACAAAGAAATAATTGAGTTATACACTTTCATAGAACGATTGACCTAACAGACATTTGTAGAATGTTTCACTCAATAGCCACAGAATAAACATTTCTCTGGGTAGTACTTTTAACATTCTCTAGGATTGCTCATAAAATAAGGCACAAAGCAAGCCTAATGAGAATTATATCAAGTATCATTTCTGATCACAATTGGAAAACAACTAGAAACCAGAACAAGAACTGTGGAAAATATATAAATACTTAGAAACTTAATAACCTCACAAATGACTGTGAGGTAAAATAAAAAAATTAAGAAAACAACTAAAAACAATTTTTGAGACAAATAAAATTGGAAATATAACATACCAAAGCTTATAAGAGACAACAAAAGCAGTTCTAAGAAGGAAGTTTACAGCAAGAAGGGTCCACACCAAATTAAAAAAAAAAAGAAAAATGACAAATTAACAACCTAATGATGCATTTCAACAAGTAAAATAAAAAAATTAAGAAAACAACTAAAAACAATTTTTGAGACAAATAAAATTGGAAATATAACATACCAAAGCTTATAAGAGACAACAAAAGCAGTTCTAAGAAGGAAGTTTACAGCAAGAAGGGTCCACACCAAATTAAAAAAAAAAGAAAAATGACAAATTAACAACCTAATGATGCATCTCAACAAACTAGAAAAGCAAGAACAGACTAAACCCAAAAGTAGTAAAAGAAAAAAAAATAAAAATCAGAGTAGAAATCAGTGAACTAGAGAATGAAAGACCAATAAAGAAAATAAGTTTAACAAAAAAGTGGTTTTTAAAGGGTAAACAGGTAGACAATTAGCTAAACTAAGAAAAAAAGAAGAGTCCGATAGACAAAATCAGAAATAAAAAAGGAAACATTAAAACTGATACCACTGAAATACAAAAAGATTATTAAGGGATATTATGAGCAACTATAGGTCATTAAGCTGGGAAACTTAGAGGAGATGGATACCTTCCTGGACACATATAATCTACTTAGAATAAACAAGGAAGAATTAGAAAGTCCGAACAGACAAATAACAAGTAATAAGGATGAAATTGTAAAATAAATTTCCCAATAAGAAAAAAGCTCAGGTCTGGAAGGCTAAACTGGATACATTTTATTAATCTTTAGAAGAAGAACTAGCACCATAACAACAACAACAAAAGAACATTATAGATCAAAATGTCTGATGAACATTGATGAAAAAATATTTAATAAAATACTAAGAAAACAAATTCAACAGTACAACAAATTATTCACCACGATTAAGTAAAATTCATCCCAGGAATGCAAGAATGGTTCCATATTTATTAATAAATCAATGCAGTACACCACATCAACAAAAGGAAAGGTAAAGACCATTTGGTCATATTAATTGATGTTGGAAAATCGTTTAATAAAATGTGGCATTCCTTTGTTAAGACTCTCAACAAAACATGTATGGAGTATACATACTTGAGCACAATAGGGCCATATGTAACAAACACACAGTTAACATCATACTTAAAGGGAAAAAAATGAAAGCTTTTCTTCTAAGAACTGGAACAAGATAAGGATATTCGCTTTCTCCATTCCTATTCAACATAGCGCTGGAAGTCCTAGTCAACTCAATTAGACAATAGAGAGAAATTAAAGGCATTCAATTGAAAAGAAAAAATGGAAAGACAGCCATTATTCATGGATTGGAAAAATAATATTAAAATGGTTCATAATGTTCAAAGGGTTCTGCAAATTTAATGCAGAATTTAATGTTAAATTTAATGCAAATTTAACCCCATTAAAATATCAATGACATTTTTTACAGAAATAGAAAAGGTTAATATAAAATTTGTTTAGATTCATAAATCCCAAAAAGCCCAAACAATTCTATGCCAAAGGAATAAAGTTAGAGGCTTCAAACTACCTGACTTGAAAATCCAAACCCACAATGATCCAATCATGTTACTGCACAAAAACAAACTTGTAAAATAATGAAACAGAAAAGAGACCACCCAAAATATGTTCATGAACAAAAAGCCAACTGATTTTGACAAAGTTCACAACAAAATTCAATAAAGAAAAGGGTTTCTTCAGTAAATGGTGCTGGGAGTACTGAAAATCCATACATAGAAGAATGAAACTAAACTCTATTCCTCACCATATACAACAATTAATTTAAAATGGGTCTGGAGCCTTAAATGTAAAAGGTGAAAGTATAAAATTACTAGAAGAAAATAGAAATACTTCAAGACATTGGTTTACACAGAGATTTTTAAAATAAAACCTCAAACGTATAAGCAACAGCAAGAGACAACATCAAAAATAGATAAGGACAGTTATATCAAGCTTAAAGACTAATGCACAGGACTGATGGGTGATGTGGTGGTTAAGGAGCTGTACTCTCACATGGCCAACTCAGTTCAAGTCCTGGACCTGGTGACTTGCTTTCTCACTTCCCCTCTCTCTCTTTCTGTCTCTGTCTCTTTCTGGTCAAATTAAATAATAATAAAAATAGATAAAATAATTTTTTAAAAAGACTTATGCATAACTGACACAATAATGTATAAAGACAACCTACAGAATAGGAGAAAATATTTGCAAACTACTTCTTACTATTAGTAACAGGATTATATGAGGAATTTAGTTTATGAGTAAAAAAATTAATAATCCAATTTTTTAATGGGCAAAATGGATTGGTTCTAAAGCCTAGTTATTAAGGTAGCCAGTCCCAAAATAGCTCAATACAGTTTGAGTCCTGTCCTGGAAGTTTGAAAAAACATGCCAAGAACATGTGTGTGTGCCCCAAATCCCAACAATAAGAAAACAATGAACGAGTAATAATTGTGGCATGTTCACATCCAAATGGGGGCTGCTTTCTTCCTCTGTTTCTCTCTGTCTCTCTGGTAAGAACATGCACTCTCTGGCAGACTTTTAAAAATGCAAATTGTATGTAAATACATCTTATACACCATATGTAATACCTTACGCATACATCCTGTGGCAACAAAAAAAAAAATTGAGCAATCATTTTGAAAAGACAGATCTTGAAGAAAGACATATAAATGGCTAGAAAGCATATGAAAAAAGATTCAGCATGATTTTTTTGTACCATAAGGGAAATGAAAGTCAAAACAGCAATGAGGTGTCAAATGACCCCAGTTAGAATGTCTGTCATCACAAAAAAACAAAAACAAAAACAAGTATAAGAAGTGCTGGGGAGTTTTTAAAAAAAGGAAATTACTCATGCAGTTTTGTTGAGAATGTAATTTAGTATAATCACAATGGAAAACAGTGTGGAGTTTCCTTCAAAAGTGAAAATGGGACAACATATTATCTATAATAGTAATCCCACTACTGGGGATATATTCAAAATATAGGAAATTCATGTTTATCACAGCATTATTCACAATAACTAAGAATTAGAATCAGCCTAAGTGCCCAACAACAAATGAATGGGTAAAGAAAATTTGGTATACACACATAGTGGATTATTATTCTGACATTAGAAAGGATGAGTTCCTATCCCATTTGAAGCAAAATGGATGAACACAATGAATAATGCTAAGTGAAAGAAACCAGGCTCTAAAAGATAAAAACTGTAGGGACCAGCAATTAGCATAGTGGCTATGTCACTGAACTCCCATGTAGTAGACCATGGTTTGAGTCCTCAACCCAGTGGGTTAAACTCACTTCAGGCGCATGTGCGTGCGTGCCCAAGATCCCAACAGAATGGAGGAAAAGGGATTGTGACGTGGTCATCCCCCCAGGGGGTGGTTTCTTGCTTTCTGTCGCTCTGTCTTTCTCTGTCTTTCTGGGGAGCGTACGCGCCCAATAGCAAAACAAACAAAAAAAAAAAACGAAAACAAAAAAACAACTGTATGTCCTCACTTAACAAGTATCATGTATCCTCACTCTTTAGCAAAGTTAAAAGACTCAATTGCATAGAAATGAGTACAATGGTAGACACAAGAAACTGGAAAGCAGAGGGATAGGAAGATGGAGAGCACTTAGTTAAGAGATAAGAGAGTGCATATAAACAAGTGGAATGTGTTATAAGATAGTATAGCACAATAGAATAAAGGACATCAGTGACAATTTCATATATATTTCCAAATAACCAGTAGGATGAATTTAATATATACAACACAAAGTAATAATAAATGTTGGAGATGGTAAATATGTTTTCCTTGATTTGATTAATTTTTTTTTTTCTGGAGAGATTTTTTTCTATAGGGCACATGAGCTAATCAGAGAGACAGAGACAGATAGAGAAAAAGTGAGAAATCACTCCCCACAGGGATGACCATGCCACAATCCATTCTCCATTCTCCTTTTGGGATTTTGGGGATGCACACACATACACCCATTATGAGTTTCAAATCACTGGATCTGGCACTCAAACCAGTCAGCCTGTGGGAGTCCAGTGCCTTAACCACTATACCACCTGCTGCTTTTCCCTTGATTTGATTATTATACACCATAAACTTGCTTTGAAAAAAAAAAAAACACATTGTACCTCACAAAGATGAACAACTATTATATGTAAGTCATAAGTTACAATACAATTTATTAAAATAATTATAAATAATAATACATACCTAATTTCACATAGTTTACAAATAGTGAACACAATTTTATCTCAGGCAGAAATATTGAAAACAAAATTACTATAAAGCTTTAAAGTAAAATAATGTCAATAATTGTAAGTGTTGACAACAATGTCAATAATTAAAGCTTTAAAGCAAAATATCAATAATTATAAGTAATGGATTCTGTCCTGGAATTCATGCCTTGCCACTAAAACCTTATTATTTCAGTAATGTCTTTTACTAGCTTGAATTAAAAATAAAACCAGGATCATTTAGGAGTATAATCTAGGCACTAAAAAAAGAAAAGGAAAACAAAAAGCAATTAGAAAAAAAATAATAAAAGTAGGTGGGTATAAAAACACTTTATGCCAAGTGTTTCTCTCATGGAAAGTAGACGCAAACGTGCTAGAGCTATGCTGCCCAGTTTAACAGCCACCAGCCACTCGTGGGTCCGGGACATCAAAATGTGACTACTCCAAATTGTCATGTACCAGGACCAGCAGTTGGTCTAATGGCCATGTCGCTGGATTCCATGTAGTCAACTGTGGTTCAAGTCCCGGACCTGGTGGCTTAAACTCATGCAGGGTGCATGTGCGTGTACGCCCGAGATCCCGAGAGGAGAATGGAGGAGAAGGGATTGCATTGTGGTCATCCCCTCTGAGAGTTGATTTCTCGCTTCTGTCTTTCTGTCTTTCTGGCGAGCACACGCACCCTATAGCGAAAACCTCTCAAGAAAAAAAAAAAGGAAAAAAGCAAATTGCTGTGTGCCAGAAGGTTAAAACACTCTAGATTTCTACCTAAAAATGTAAAATGACCTATATTGCAAACCTCTTAGTTTGCCTGTGGGATAGTGCTGGTCTAGAGAATTTCATCTGTTCCTCCAAATCCTGAGCAACCAGTAATATCACTAGAAGATTGTTTTGTTATCTTTTCAAAAAAGGAAATATTTAATAGATAAGCTTAAAAATAAAAACTGCTTGAAGAGTTTCAGGGGAATCGTTCTTATTTTCTTAATTTTCCATGTCACTTAATAAATTATATTTGAGTAATATCACAAGGTAAAATCATATTTTAAAGTGATGAGTCTTTACAGCATTTAAAAATGAATGTGAATAGATTTCATTTTCATCTCAAGGTCAAAGATCACTCATGAAAGAGAAAATATAATTTCTAAGTTAGGAAGAGTTCTTAAGCATAAGATATTATAAAACTCTTGCTGAGAAAGGTAGAATTGAGACTGTGAAACATGAAAAAAAAATGATAACTTGCCCTTCTCATAACATTGACAAATTAGGACTTTGATCTTGTTTCTCTTAGGAATTGTAAAGAAACTTTGTTAAATAAGGTACATTCCATTCTGTGGCATCTACATGACCTAACATATTATTTATTATTCACTACACAAATCAATACATTCGTGTCATCACCTTACTTAGTGAACCCAGACCTACCAAAAAAAAAAAACGGGATAAAATTTTAGTTCATGTCTTTGCTTCAGAAATTTAATGTATAATTTCCAGCAGTGAGCATTAGTGAGTTTCAGTCACATTAAAATCTAATGGTACTTATTCAACATGCCTCATTTCTTCTAAAGATCAGTTCAGGGTAGGTTTGCCTTAGAGAACAACATGTGGAGTCTTTGGAAGTGACAAATAGGCTGTTGAGGGACATTAATCAGATGAAATTTAAAAGACATTTGCTTCTGGCCTTAAAGTCTTTGGTCTGGAACAAATGGCAGTCGCAGTCACTCAGTCTGAAGTGCTAGAAAATGATCAGGAGTTCATAAGAGTGACCAGGCATCTGTTGTATGTGAATCTCTGTTCATGTCATTTAGAAAAGTAGCACAATTTTAATTTTGGTTAAACTCACACTTGGATACAGTTCACCATTTCAAATGTATATTTTTAATCAGTGATAATGGAAAACCTAGCAGTATGTAGATATTTCTGAAATACTGAGGAGTAATATTTAGTTTTAATATTCAAAGAACAGTTTTGTGTCTGTAGTCCATTCTTGGCAAAACACTCAGAAATAAAATTATAGAAATTTTAAATTAAAAGTGTTGATTTTTCAGAAAGTTTGATCAAATTCTAAATATGAAATAAGAGGCATCCTCTTTTTGGAAGTTTGTAAAAATAGCTATTTTAAAGATATGTATTAATAAAAAAGGAAATCATTGAGAAGTTTTATAGGGATGCACATACACATTTGAATTTATAGACTTATTCAAGGTCAAAGGCCTGTTTTTATTATACACATGGTTTGGGGTTTATAAAAGTCTTCTTTTATTTATTTATTTATTTCTCTCCTTTTAACTGGACAAAAGTGTTACCAATCACCTAAGTCCAACTGCTTCTTCTCGTGGTCATTGAAATAAGAAACAGTGGCCAGAGAAAAGAGTTTATTTTGGTAACAGCTTACAGGTAGACAGCAAATACAATCAAACTATCTCAAAAAGCTCCACATGTTCCCAGTATCTCTAGGTTTAAGATGCAAGCAGGTCCAAATAATTTCTCACTACAATCAGAGTCCATTGCTTTCCCCTGACTAATTATCCTGATTTCCATTTTACTTCAAATACTCATTCCTGGCTTCTCATCTGCCCATTCCTCAAACAGACCTCCCAATGGCGCAGCATTTGGTCAGCTTGTTCTCATTAGATGCCTTTCTTAATTTCAAAATGGCTGCAGTCCTGCTAAACCTTAAACTGTCTTGTTTCAAAAGTACTATCAAAAATTAAAAAAAATAGAACACATTACATTTAGAAATTTTATTAAAGAGCACCATGAAGAGAGGAAAATGGGAGACCAGCAGATGACATAATGGTTACATTGCTGGATTCCCACATAGTTGACGTTGCTAAACTCCCACATAGTCAACTGTGGTTTGAGGCCTGGATCCAGTGGCTTAAAATTAACACCAGACGCATGTGTGTGCATGCCAAAATTTTAAGACAAGAGTGGAGGAGAAGGGATTGCAGCATGGCCATCACCCCTCCCACCATGGGGGGCATGATTTCTCCCTTTCTATCTTTCCCTCTCTGTCTTGTTAACAAATTCACATTCCCTATAGTAAAATCTCTCTCTCAAAATAAATAAATTAGTTAATTAATTTTAAAAAATGAGAGAGGAAAATGGCCAGCTGTTGATCAAGGCAATATGTTTTCAACCCATATATTAAGAACATATATCTAGATTACTTATTAATTAATTAATTATTTTTTTTTTTTTAGTTTTTGCTATAGGGCATGTGTGCTCACCAGAGGGAGACAGAGACAGGGAGTGAGAAAATGAGAAATCACCCCCTATGTGGGATGGTCACACTATAATCCCTTCTCCTCCATTCTTCTCTTGGAATTTTTGACACATACACACACACACACACACACACACACACACACACACACACACATGCACCTGGCTTGATTTTCAAGCTACCGGGTCAGTTCTTCAACTACAACATCAGCCATGTGAGATCAGTTGCCTTAACCTCCATGTCATCTTCTGGCCTCCAGAATACATTTTTTTTTTTTTTGAGAGATTTTCACTATAGGGCGCGTGCGCTCGCCAGACAGACAGAGAGAGACATTAGAGACAGAAAGCGAGAAATCACCCCCCAGGGGGGATGGTCACGCCGCAATCCCTTCTCCTCCATTCTCCTCTTGGGATCTTGGGCACACATGCACACGCGCCCGGCGTGAGTTTAAGCTGCCGGGTCCGGGACTTGAACCGGGGTCAACTACATGGGAGCCCAGCGACATAACCATTATGCTAACTGCTGGTCCCAAGGCAACTTTTATTTATAGGAACCAATTTATAAAATATCTATTTATGTTTCTGAATGCAAACAAAGAAAAGTATATTGATAATGGGAGAGGCTATGCAAATATGACAGATATTTGAAAAATATTAACCTTCTGCTCAATTTTGCTGTTAAATTAATACTGTTCTAAAAAATAAAGTTTATTGGAAATGATAATAGAATACAAATGCACTTACAAATCACAGCTAAGGTTAGTGTCATCTGACCTCAATTACTACCCCCCATTGTCTTTTTTTCACCAGTTGTGTTTTCTTTGCATTTCTTTCAGTGATTCCATCAATACCAATATTGATTTAGTAAGGACCTTTTCTGTTCCATGCACAGATTATGAAATGAGGTCAACACTTATTGTAACTCTGGTTGTCCCCCAAAACAATAATATGGTGCTGGCAGTCATGTCACAGAGATAGGAGCTTCAAGTCCTCTCAGCTTGAGACACTCAATATGTCCCAGGCTTCTCATGGCATGATGTCTGAGAAACAAGAATAACCATCCTGAGGAGAACAAGGCAAAAACTATCACTTTCTATATTTTGAAAGTTGTAGAGAGTCACTTCTGTTTTAGTTTATTATTCAAGGCAATCATAAAGATGTATCTAAGGTCAAGCAGAAAGGAATCAATGACATCCCTCAATGGGAGAAGTGCCAAGGTTTTAGAAGAACATAGGCAATTTTTTGAAACACTTTTCGAAAAATACAATTTGTCACAAGTTAGTTTATAAGATTCTACCATCTGACTCCTACCTACATATTCAATGCATAACCTCCACTGCAGCCATAATGCCCTTTTTCTTAAACTTTAATTGAATTAAACTTTCTTAAACTTTAGTTTGTTAAAATCAGTGTAATATCAACCTTTGCACTTGCTATTTTCAATACTTTCTTTTTGAAACCAAGAGTGAAACGCTTTACCTCACATCTTTGAATCTTTTGAATCTTTCTTTCTGATGCTTCAAATCCTAAGATCTCTTCAATTATCACCAACTTAAAGCAGTCTATACTGACTACACTAGGTAATGGCAACTCCAAAGTAGTCCATCATATTAACTATCTTATTTTCTTCATAGCGCTTCTAAATTGTGATGCACAATAGTTATTTCTTATGTAGGTATTTGTTTTTATGTGGGAAAAATGACTATTCTTATGGTGTTCACCACTGTACTCTAAAATACTTAGACTATCACCTATGCACAGTTAATATTTAAAAGGCATTATTTAATAAAAGATAACTAAAGGCCAATGAATAAGAAATAGTGCTCACCCACCAGAAGTTTGAAGCATGATGAATAAAGCAGTCCTATAAATAAACAATTAGAATACAATATGATGAGTGGTATAATGTATTTTAAAACTAAAACAAGCTGACAGGGTAAAATTCTTCTACATTTATTTTATTTTTAGCTTTCAACAAGATCTGTAAATATTAATTTTGATCCAGATGTATGTGGGCACAAGTGAGCTGTAAGGTTATAATACGTTTAACAAAACAAGCCTGATTCATTGTAAGTACATTGCCCGTGTGTTAATTCAGAGGTTTACAAACTACTGTATGAAAGTCAGATCAGGCTTCTTGTCAGTTTCATAAATAAAGTTTTATTGCAACACAGCCACACTCATTCATTTACCTGTTGTCCATGGTGGCTTTGGTGCCACAACCGCAAAGCAGAATAGTTGTGACAGAAACTGCTCACAAAGTCTAAAATCTCACAAAAGGAACTTTTCTAACAGCTGTGATAAATGAACAATTGCATGGATTTATAATGAATATGTTCTAAGAAACTGTCTCAATTCTAGTAGAGAAAATTTATATTTATCAAACCATACTGTCATAGTCAATGTCTGTTAAATTAGAATCTGTATGAAGCCTATCCTGGTCACTTGATAACTATGGAATAAAGAAGCTCACAGAACAATTGGGTTGTCAGAAAAGTCATGACCTATTTTTTGTGTGTTTTTCTATGCAAAAAGGTGTCATAAGTTTTCTGACAACCCAATATCACATCGTCACATGTGAGGGATTAGTCTAAGAGTTAACCTCTGACATTTGATACAAAGTGAACAAATACGGAAAATTTAATGTTAGGTAAAGCAAGCCAGACTATGAAAGACAGGCATTGTATGCCCCTTAATATATACTGAACCTCTACACTCTGGAAGAAATGGAAAGATTGGAGGGTCTAGTGGCACGGAGGGCAACTGTGGATGCTAGAGACAGTATAGGGAGAAATGGGTGGTGGGAGGTGGACTAGAGGGGATTCAGGGAGGGAAAAAAAAGAGAAGCATTTATTAGACACAATAAAAAAAAAGTTATCCGTTGATAATAATATATATTGTAATATCTTTGATTCGACTGACATGCACTGTATACATGCTGAGGAGAGCATTTTATGTGCTGTAAAGCTGTACAATGATTAAATGTAATTGTTTTTAAAGTAGCAATGAATTAATTTTTTAAAGTTCTTGAAAAATGAGGTTAAAGTATGAGTTTATTTTGTTGTAAAAAATGTTAAAATATATCATTTTTAAATAATATGCAGTGTTTCTCTAACTTTTTTAAGATCTAACCCATGGGACCAGCAGATGGCATAATGGTTACATTACTGAACTCCCACGTAGTTGACTGCAGTTCGAGTCCCAATTCTAGTGTCTTAAAACTCATGCTGGGCACGTGTACATGCGTGCCCAAGATCCCGAGAGGACAATAGAGGAGAAGGGATTGCAGCGTGGCCATCCCCCCGGAGGTGATTTCTTGCTTTCTGTCTCTCAGGCAAGCACATGCACCGTATAATAAAAAATCTCTCTCTCTCTCTCTCTAAAAAAAAAGACCCCCCCCAATCCATACTACTTATCGTATCTAGGTCTCATGTGTTAGAATTTTCAATTATAATACCCTGATGTGGTCATTATTTCCATCTTATTGCAACTACCATAGGGTCTAGTCAAAGTACTAGCAATTCTTACATTTATTGGGTCTTCAGAAAGGTCTTGTGTATTTTTCTATGTTTTTATATGCAAAAATGCATGACTTTTCTGACAAACCAATACTAGGACAATGCACAATTGATTGATATCCCAACTTTCACACTTCTAATCCTAACTCCACATAGCAATTACAATGATTGTTTTAGTACACAAAGTAACCAGAATGACCTTTTGAGTACACAAATTGGATCACATTAGGCTTTTGCCTGAAGCATGTCAAAAGCTCCCTAACACCTTCTCAATAAATCTAAACTTCACTTTTGAAGCTGGGAACCATCTGGCTGATCTGTGGCTCTCAGCCTCCTTTGATTTCTCCTCCTTACTACTATGATACAACTGCAAAGCTCTGTCTCCATTTTTTTTTTAAATAAACTGTTTCATTACTCACAGGTTCTAGATGCAATCTATTCCCTCTGCCTATAATAATTTTATAACACAAGGACCACAGCTGCTCACTCAATATCACCCTTTCTTGTCTTTGATGAAATGATACTTCCTTTTATAAATCTTTCTAGTCTCCTTTAGTGGCCCTGACTCCTGTCTTCTGTTACATTGCCATATTCATTTCTGACATAATGCTAACTATAATGTATATATTGTCTTCTTGTTATACAAGATGGTTAGCTTTATGAGAGAAGTCTGCTTTGCTTACCATTATAGCCTCATAATTTAGTACATAATCTGGAATATAATAATCACTTAATGAGTCGAGTAAAATAAATGAACATGTAATACTTGTGGTCATTATCTGTATAAAAAATTGTTGTAGATAATGTATTTAGAAATAGGAATTATTCAGAGGCCAGCAGGTGGCAAGGTAGTTAAGGCATTGGACTCCCACCTGGCAGAACATGGTTCAAGTCCTAGACCTCGTAGTTGAAATTCACACTGGGTACCTCTGTGTGGGTGCCCAAAATTCCAAGAGGAGAATGGAGGAGAAGGGAGTGAGGTATAGCCATTTCCATGGGGTGATTTCTTACTTTCTGTCTCTGTCTCTCTGGCATGCTCAAGCACCCTATAGCAAAAATCTCTCTCAAAAAAAGATTAATATATTCAAATACTCATTCATTACCTATTAATAATATCAAGATAATTTACTGAATTTTAAATTTAGAAAATATTACTGAACATATACAATTCAGAGTAAAATTTTAAAGCATTATATTATTTAACTTTTTTTTTTAATTTGAAAAGAGGACAGAGTGAAAGAAAGAGAGAGAGAAGGAAAGTGAGAAATCAAATCATGGGATCCTGGACTCAAACTGCTGTCAGCTATGTGGGAGTCCAGAGCCCTTAACCACCATGCCTCCTGCCAGCTCCACAATTCAGAGTAAATTAAGGCAGTAATTTAATGGCATTAATCACTACTTGGAAAAATATTTTCATGCTTTAGGCTGTTTGTATTACTTTTTTCCCCACTTACCCATTAAACAAAACATTAGGACCTATTGCTTAGAAGGTTTTGTTCTAGATTTCAGAGAAACAAATTGACTGAATCATGATCTTAGTCCTTGACGAGCTTGGAATAATGTCACAGAAAAGATACAAACGGATCATATCCATCCAAATACATTAAAATGTGACAAGAGGTGTGTACATAATTCTATTAGAGCTCATTGAAAAATACTGCTCATTATGCCATAGATAATCAGAAAAGACTTGACTACACATTTAGGCTTATAATATGAGTAGCAGTTTGTCTGGTAGCTTAAAGAAGATACAGGCATCCTAAATATAGGAAATAATACATGCAAAACCATGGTGTTGGTAAAGAAAATGGCATAGCAGCTACATAATAGGATTCCTTGAGTTTGGGTGAACAAACTTTTATTGTAACGAGTTGGATAGTAAATATTTAGGATTTATGGAGCACACCTTCTCTGTTTCATCTTCTCATCTCTACCATTCTAACAATATGTCATAGATAAGTACAAAAATTAGTGTGGCTATGTTCTAATAAATCTTTATTTACCGTAAAAGGGCAATATCCTGAATTTAGCTTGTGGAAATACTTACCTGACTCTTGGTATAAACCACTTTTTGTTTTTCTTATTATTTCTTTCATCAGATAGAGAGCAAGAGATACAAGCATTCTCTGCAAGTCTTTTTTTTTTTTTTTTTTTCGGAGAGGTTTTTGCTATAGGGCACGTGCACACACGAGAAAGAGAGAGACAGAGAGATAGAAAGCAAGAAATCACCCCCTGAGGAGGATGGCCACGCCACAATCCCTTCTCCTCCATTCTCCTCTCAGGATCTTGGGCATGCATTCACACACACCTGGTGTGTTTAAGCCACCAAGTCTGGGACTCAAACCGCAGGCGATGAATACATGGAAGTGCAGTGAAATAGCCATTACACCAACTGCTGGTTGGTCCCAAGATTCTCTACTTCTTGAAGCTTATATTCTAGTGTTTCTGTGATGAGGAAGAAGTGGTATTCATGATTGTGCTGGTGGTACAAATCAGATAATGAACACATTCACACACATGGATCAAGTAGTGATGATTATTTAAATATATTTTGATCAAGTGATGAGCTAGGGAAGTTGTGAATTTAGGTAGTGTGGTCAAGAAGGCCTCTCTATAGCACTTATGTGGAGATCTCGTGGTCGATTGTATTACTGGTCCCAGTTCTTCACCTCTCCCTGTACTCATGTCCTTTGCCTGTTCCTATCTCTAAGGGGGGAAGCACATACCTGCTCCTTGACTTTTGGCTCAGGGATGTGACTTGCTTTGGACAATGAGATGTTAGCAACTGTGGGGAAAAAAAAGTCTCTAAATGTGCTCATGTAAGGAGGCATAAGCTTTTGTGCCTCTACCATCCATGAGAAATGATTCTTTTGGGTGGCTTTGGTCTTCACTGGGAGCCGAAGAATGCAAACACTTAGAGCATACAGGAGCTCACCTTGGTGAGAAACCGTCTTCCTGATCCCACAGCTTGAAGCAAAAAACTCAGGGGCAAATCTAATGTAGTTCATCAGACCCTCAGCTAGTGCATATACTCGTGAGTAAAAATAAAATTACTGTTTAATTCTCTGATTTTAGAAGTAGCCTGTTCTCCAGTAAATCATTTTTTATACGAATCTCAAGGAAATTAAAGAGGAGCCTGTAGATATTTAGTGAATAATGTTTCTGGAGAAATCAGTAGCAAGGGAAAACATGCTGAGGATAAAGAATGTTCTAGCAAGAGAATTGTGGCCACAGTAAGGTGAGCAATAGGCTATTGTTATCATTGTTACTCTTGTTATCTTTCACAGTGTCCTCTGTCAAAGACAGCCACAAACACATCTGAATAAATTGTGTTTGTAATTTGTTGCATCAAGAGAGAACACACCACCCAGGGATCCCTGGAGTATCTCTGTAAAGGGGATTTTAGAATTATCCTGTCATGGGACCAGCAGTTAGTGGAATGGCTATGTCGCTGGACTCCCATGTAGTCGACCACGGATCGAGTCCCAGACCCAATGCCTTAAACTCAGGCCAGACGTGTGTGCGTGCGTGCCCAAGATCCCAAGAGGAGAAAGGAGAAGGGATTGTGGCATGGTCATCCCCCCTGGGGAGTGATTTATCGCTTTCTGTCTCTCTGTCTCTTTCAGTCTTTCTGGGGAGTACATGCGCCCTATAGCAAAAACCTCTCCCCCCCCCCAAAAAAAAAAGAAAGAAAAAGAAAAAAGAATTAGTCTGTCATAAGATCTTGGCTTTGTTTATGTGATTAGGGGAAGACCTGAAGAAATAAGAGCTCTTACTGGGTTGCATGCTCCCTGAAAGTAGAGGCAATTCTGTGGTTTGTTATCTCAATAAATCTTATCTGTAACAGGAGGAGGCTAGAATGAAAATAAAGTTACAATCAGTGAAGCAATAGCAGTCATTTGTGAGTTGCACATTGGTCTTTTGGGCTGTGCTTACATGAAATCATGAAGTGGCCTTATTTCATTTTGTCATAGTCTCAGAGTTATTGTTTCTAGGGTTGTTTTCTGTGAGATGATTTACATCTAATAAGAGAATGACATGGCATAACTATGATTGCTGGACAACTTCTAAATGTCTGGAGGATGTCTCTCTGTCTCTCCCATTGTTATTATTAATAGGAATAGCCCTAGAATTCTAAGCAGAGTGACTTAGGAAAGTTTCTATGTAATTCCTCAAAATCGTGTCGAAATTGTCGGCTACTCCATGATTAAATCCAAATTGATCAATGTAGAAGTTATACAAACTCCAATCCACATAAAAACTATAAGATGGTCTTTATCAATTTTGTAGTTACCTTAAATATCCATATATTAGTAAAAGCATTTAGATGACCACAAAAGAAATCACATTTTGTGTTCTGTAAGCTCTCACTAAATCATGTATATAAGATCTACTCTCTTCCAGGTGCTGAATGTTCACTGAGCAAAAATAAAGTCCCTTCCCTGATGAGATTCAGAATCTCTGTATATATTAAAATACATTATGAATGACCCTGTAGCTGTAAAACAAGTATCAGTTTTATTTCAATGTAAATTAACTTACAAAGAGCATGCTAAGTAAAAACTACATCTTACTACCAGTTTAAAATTTGTATTAACAACAGAAAATCAAATATGGATTGACTTCCTCAGTAATGTACACCCAAAATTAATCAGACAACATAAAAATCCATCAGCTTTTCAATATCATAGTTAGGAGCTGAGAAAACAACATACACACAATCCAAAATGCAGGCTAATATTTAAAATTAATGGAATAATCAGAATCAAGCCAGTAAGTAAAAATATATGAGCTAATTTTTTAAGGTGCTGCTTAAAATATATCTGCCTCTTTCTACATGTTAAGGTTCTCAGCATCCAGTAAGACTTTCTTTTGTTCCCTTGAGCTCTTATAAATTTAGAGGACACAATATTCTTCTAGTCATTTATACATATTTGTATGTAAAATTTATCAATTTGCATTTCATTGTACCTCAATTTTAGTTAGCTCTAACAAGACTAGTAAGTCAGGATTGATTGAACGATTTATAAAAACATGCAAGTGGACTAGGTGAAGACAGTCTGAGTAGCCAATGCTCTGGACATAGCTTCAGATGCCAGACACAATTTGGTTTTAAACCCATCTGCTTCATCCTTCAGTTTTATCCTGTGAAGAATACATTTAAGTAAAATGCTCTCCCTGCTACAGAAAGGCAATATAAATATTATTCCAGATCATATTTATTTCCATTAAATCAAAGACTTAATCTGATGGCTATGATAGGAATAATAATTAGGTCTCTTGGCTTTTGAATAAAGAATAATTTGTTTTGACAAACTCTCTGCATGTTTTCAGAAAATAGAAGACGAATTTCTATGTATTCTCCATTTGCCAGATTGACAATATGATAGACGTGGTATTACCAGAGCTTAGGAGCAGATTCAGAGAAAAAATATCCCTCTGCTGTGTCTACGAAGATATGCTAAAATGCAGTGACTGGAACCTTCTTTAAGGATTCATTGTCTAGAGGACAAAAAAGGAGACCCGTGTCCAGGGTCTGTGGTACTTGCCCGCATGTATGCCTCCTTTACTTCCTCCTGCCCTCAGTTCTCTCGCTCCTTTCCTCCCTGCCTCCCTCCCACATTCAAACATTTCAAATTGTATAGGTCTTGGCATGAAATAACAGACTCTTGGCATCTCTTGAACTGAAGCGTCTCTGCACTGGGCCTGTGTTTCTGCATGACTGCAGTGAGCCAAGGCTAAGTGGTCATTAGTGTTCCCGCCTGGCTTCTCCTGGCTTCCAGTGTGTGATATCTGATTTAGTCTAACTCCTTGCCTCCAATAATTAAATTATTTAAGAGAGATACATAGTTTCTTCCCTTTTCTTGAAATTCCACTCCTGTATAAAGTCAGTCTTTCTTCTGGTAATTTGAGTACATTTTTCCTGAACATGATTAACATGACTACACGTAATACCATCCGAGGTATACTATCCTTTTCAGGTTAAAGACAGATGCTTGATCTCATAATTCTTTTGTAATATTTCTGTGTTGTTTTTTTTCTCCTTCCTTTAAATGCAGATAATCATGATTTCACCCAACCTCGTAACGGGCGATGGCATTTAGTGAAATAAAAGGAAGTGGGAAATGTATTAGTATGCATCTAAGGGAATCATTTATTTTAATATTATGCTTGGGAAATAGTTAAACTTGTGCTACAACAATGTTTCCAACATCTAAAAATTTAGCAAGAGAGTACAAAGAAGATATTACTCACACTATAAAATAGAAAATCTGTGCTACAGTGTTTATACTCTGGCTGCTATGGCTGTAATTGTTAGCAGCCCTGTAAATCAAAACAGGGTCAGACAGTAACAAGAGGGCTTCCTGCCCAAAGGAAAATTTGAGTGATTAAGAAGTTCCAAGTAGGGGGACTAGCAGTTAGCGTAATGGCTATGTTGCTGGACTCCCACATAGTCGATTGCGGTTCGCATCCCGGACCCAGTGGCTTAAAACTCATGCTGGGCGTGTGTGCGTGGGTGCCCAAGATCCCAAGAGGAGAATGGAGGAGAAGGGATTGCTGTGTGGCCATCCCCCCTGGGGGGAGGTTTCTCGCTTTCTGTCCCTCTGTCTCTCTCTCTGTCTGTCTGGCGAGCACACGTGCCCTATAGCAAAAACCTCTCAAAAAAAAAAAAAATTAGTTTCAAGTAGGGACCAGCAAATAGCATAATGGTTGCATCGCTGTACTCCCACCTAATTGATGGCGGTTCAAGTCCCAGACCTGATGATTTAAAACTCACGCTAGACTCAACTCGCTTTCTGTCCCTCTGTCTCTCTCTCTGTCTGTCTGGCGAGCACACGTGCCCTATAGCAAAAACCTCTCAAAAAAAAAAAAAATTAGTTTCAAGTAGGGACCAGCAAATAGCATAATGGTTGCATCGCTGTACTCCCACCTAATTGATGGCGGTTCAAGTCCCAGACCTGATGATTTAAAACTCACGCTGGACTCAACATGTGTGTGTGTGTGCCCAGGATCCCGAGAGGAGAATGGAGTAGAAGGGACTGCAGTGTGGCTGTCTCCCCAGGGAGTGATTTCTCACTTTCTGTCTCTCTGTCTCTCCAGCAAGCACACATGATCTATAGCGAAAGTCTCTAAAAAAAAAAAAAACACATTATAATTATACATACTAAGTTTTGAGTTTATTTATTTATGAAGAAAGAGAGAGACAGAGAGAGGGGCATCCTCGACAGGGTCTTCATGCTCAATACTCCCTCAGCTCTACTGCCAAGATGCACCTAGTGGCCCAGGCCCTGATGCAAGCCCGGAGCCTTTCACATAGTCTCCAGCATCACGCAGCAGCGTCCCCACTGTGGGCAGTTGATCCATACAGTTTTCGTTTGCTTGCTTGTTTGTTTGCTTTTGACCTGCATTTATCTGGATACTAATAATCTGGAGGTTAGTTTTCTGGTTGCTCCTGAGAGGGGACAGCATTGGACAGGCACACAGTTCCATACTGCCAATAGCGGGTGTGATTTATTCCTAAACTTAGCTTCCTGGGACTCACATGTGGGTCAGATGCTTGTGAGTCAGTTTGTCAGAAGCTGAATTTAAGCCATTTGTGCCAATGAGGTGTATGCTCTGTGTTGACAGGTCTGTGTGTGGCTTGGAGGCACAGGTCCTATTCTGATTTCTCCTGAGTGAGTACAACCCAGTGCATTTGTACAGCCTTTCTGATTCCCAATGTGGACTGGGATTCCTCGAGTGGTCTTCTTGGTGTTCAATGTTTTTCTGACTATTCCCATTTTACTTCAGGTTCATGGAGATTCTAGTCTCCCTTAACTATTCACTAAAATATCCATTATTTTCAATAACTTTCTTAGGCATGGAATTCTCCATGCTTTATTCTGAAAATCATCATCATTATCATCATCATCATCATCATCACCTCCCTCTGTCAGAGATGCAGAGCTCTGCAGATGGGAGCTGGTGGGGAGGAGAGTATAGGTTGGAGCAATGTATTCTTGGCTGTACCAATCTGCAATGAAGTTTTCATCACGCTGGGCTGGATGCAAGAAAGAAAACTCATGGGCCATGACCCAAATACTGTAAACTCTCACTGTGCTTACTGAGATTCAGCAGATTTTTCTTGTGAATGTTTCATCAAATGATTTATGCCCTTAGACAATGTCCACAGACTTAATGATTTTTTTTAATGGTTTTGAGCACAGTTTTGTTTTGCTGATCGGAAAACCCTCCAAGCTCCTTTCTCTGCCATTTTAGAAGTCCTAAATCCTGTGTAAGTCCTTGCACATGCAAGTCATGCATAGAAATGTGTCTAGAGTGTATCTGTACCCACATATATTTACAATTGGGTACAAAGGTCTGCTACCCTTGGCACACCAATGGTAGCAGAATGACAATTTGATATGGCTGGCTTTATTTTATCAGTTATTTCTATTGGTCTACTTGTCTCATTCTTCTGTTTTATGTACCTTATTAAGTTTCTGCCAATAATTAAATATTAAATATTCATTTATTTATTTATTTACAGAGATTTTTTGCTATAGGGCGCATGTGCTTATCAGAGAGACAGAGAAAATTAGAAATCAACCCCCAGGAGGGATGGCCATGCCACAGTGGCTTCTCTTCCATTCTCTTCTTGAGATTTTGGACACACATACACATGTGCTCAGCATGAGTTTTAAGTTGCAGGATACAGGACTCCAACCACGGTGGACAGTGTGAAAGTCCAGCGACATAACCATTATACTATCTGCAGGTTCCCCAAATATTAAATATTGGCATGTTGCTATTATTGGTCCTTCCTAGTCTATGTCTAAGTTTCTTTGCCTTTCTCCACTGCCTGCTGCATCCCAGCTGGGGTAATTTGAAAGACATTTTCTAAGCACTTTACAAATAGTTAACTCATCCAATACTCAAAATCTTATTCTCTACTGTAATAGGTAGCGGTTATTTTAAAGCACCTTATACAGAAACAGAACTAAGGCAGATCTGCTCATGGAGTGATGGTTAAGATGACTAGATTCCACATGACTGACCATGCAGTTTGAGTCCCAGACTTGAAAGCTTGAAAAACGTGTTGGTCATGGGCATGTAAGGCCAAAATCATGAAAGGAGTGAAAAAATGAAGAAGAGATTGTGACGTGACTATTCCCATGTGAGGTGCTTTTTTCTTCTTCTCTCTCTCCTTTTCTGTTTCTCTGTCTCTCTCCACTAAGTTCACACAATCTCTGGTAAGAAAACCAGACCAAACTAAAACAAAACCAAAAACTAAGTCATGAAGTGATATGCAAATTGGCCAAGTTTTAACTTAAAAATCTGAGCTTCCATATCAAGGAATTTAGCTCCAGAAGCCATGTTTTTTTTCATATATATATATATGTTTTATTATTATTCATACACTAAATCACTATACATCATTTAGATTGTGAAGATACTTTACCCAGCATGATATACACCTCAATCCAGCCCAGCTGAAACCACCATACACTTCCTCATCAACAGATAATAAACCTTGTTTTTAACCATTAGGTTATGTTGTCTCTCAGTTGTTGATATTTATGTTTTGACCAAGAAAAGCTTGGTGCAGTTAAACCATTTAACATATTAGAATAATTTTTCTTAAATTTAATAATTATTTTCCCTAAACATGAAAATATCTTCTAAGCTTCTTCTGTGTAGGTTCTATTTTTATATTTATCCTTGTTTGCCTTTCATGTTAGATGCTTTCTTCAGATACCTGGTAATCCTTGATTCATACTGAAGAGTGGGAGCACTAAAACACCCATTGGAATTGCTGCATGTATGAAAAGAGATGTTCAACTGTCATCTTTACTGAAATGTAGTCTGAATGGGTTCCTTGGAGAACCTCCAAAGCCACTAATTCTGTGGATTTGTTTTATTATATATGTATGTTTGTCTATAGGAGGAGGGGGTAATCCCTAGTAAAGAGATTTCAGACCTCCTATGTAGCTGGCATCATATACTCCAGAGAACCCCTGGTCTTCTGAGGAGTGAATAAAAGGGCAGATACCTTTTTGCATTGTTATGCTCATGGAATTTGGGAGTCCAGTTACATCTTAAATAGATTTTTTAAAAAATACTTTTATTTTTAACCCCCACTTACTTGGTACATTCAATCATTGAGCCATTTGAAGCTTTGCTGTGTAAATTGGAAAATGACTTTCTCATATCCAGTTTCAGATTTATATGTTTGATAAACTTTACGTATTAACCTCTCAATTTCTAACTTTCTATTATCTCATATTCTATACTGAGAGTGTATTCCTTTGTACACATCTACATTGTATCATTGTAGTAAAGTTTTAGGAAAGAAAAGTCATAAATGATTGTTTGCTATAACAAATTTAATCAAGGATCCCTCTTTGTTTCTTTCTCCAGATATAACGTTTTAAATGGTATCAGAAACAATTGCTGCTTGATAACAAATGAATTTTATGTTTTTCACTTCTAAATTTGATTGACAGAACATGCCTCAGCTTTTGTTTTGTCATATATGGGGAGGAAATGGTTCCTTTTAGTAAAGAAAATTATCCTACTCTTCAACTGAACAAGTAGAAATTTCAAAACTAAATTTTTAGTTAAATAGCCAAATAATGAAATGTTTTCTTTGGAGGTTGCTATCAGCATTTAGAATCATCACTAAAACAAAAATGTATGGGAACCAGCAGTTAGCGTAATGGCTATGTCGCTGGACTCCCACGTAGTCGACCGCGGTTCGTGTCCCGGACCCGGTGGCTTAAAACTCATGCCGGGCGCGTGTGCGTGCGTGCCCAAGATCCCGAGAGGAGAATGGAGGAGAAGGGATTGTGGCGTGACCATCCCCCCTGGGGGGTGATTTCTCGCTTTCTGTCTCTATGTCTCTCTCTGTCTGTCTGGTGAGCACACGCGCCCTACAGTGAAAATCTCTCCAAAAAAAAAAAAAAAAAAAAATGTAGCATATATTCACATGGTCTCCTTTTTCTGAATAAAACCATAATATCATTGTAAAAAGTATATGACGGAACCAGCAGTTAGCATAATGGCTATGGTCGCTGGACTCCCACATAGTCGATCACGGTTTGCGTCCCAGACCCGGTGGTTTAAAACTCATGCCAGGCACATGTGCGTGCGTGCCCAAGATCCCGAGAGGAGAATGGAGGAGAAGGGACTGCGGCATGACCATCCCCCCAGGGAGTGATTTCTCGCTTTCTGTCTCTATGTCTCTCTCTGTCTCTCTGGTGAGCGCACGCACCCTATAGCGAAAACCTCTGAAAAAAAAAAAAGTATATGAGTTACTAATTTGTTATGTGTCCAAGAAGTATGTATTGTACAACCATACCCGGTGATATCGTGGGTTCCATCCCAGACCACCACAATAAAGCAAACTTTGCAATAAAGCAAGTTACACAAAGGTTTCAGTTTCATATAAAAGTACATGTAAAAGTTATGTATACACTATACTGTAGTTTCTTAAGTGCTCAATAGTATTAAGTATAAAATTACTATGTACATAATTTAAAAATACTTCATTGCTAAAAAATGGTAAGAAACCTCTAAGTCTTCAGGGTGATGTAATGGGTCTTCCGTTGGTGTCAATGGCAGCTGACTTACAAAAGCTGTGGTTGCTGATGTTGGGGCAGTTACAGCAATTTCTTAAAATAAGGCAACAATAAAGTTTGCCATATCAACTGTTCTTTGTTTCACAAAAGATTTCTCTATAGCATACGATGCTGCTGGATAGCATTTTACTCACAGTAGACATTCTTTCAAATTTGGTTATGGTAAATGGGATAGCTTTCTTCAGTTCTACTTCAGTCGGCTCATTGTTGGTGATAGATATGCTCGAGACTTTGGTATGTTGATTGTGTATCCTGCCACTTTAGTGTAATTAATAGTAGTAGATAAATCCTACTACTGTTTTTTTTTTTAACTATGTAATATAAGTCCTTTGTTGGCATTTCAACAATATTCACAGCATCTTCACCAGGAATAGATTCCATCTCAAAAAACACTTTCTTTGCTCATCCATAAGAAGCAACTCTTCATCCATTTAAGTTTGTTCATGAGGTTACAGCAAATCAGTTACAACTTCCAGTTCCACTCCTCTTTCTAGTTCTTTTGGCATTTCAACCAGACCTAAGTTTTATCCTCACTTAAGTTATTTACTCCACTCATCTAAAGCCCTAAAAGTCACATAAACAATCAACTTCTTCCAAGATTTTGTTAGTGTTGATAGTTTGACCTCAACTCAAGAATCACAAATGAACTTAATGGTATCTAGAGTGATGAATTCGTCTCAGGAGGTCTATCTACTTCTCCCAGATCCAAAAGGGCAATCACTTTTGATGGCAGCTGTAGCCTTAAAAAATACATTGATTAAATATTAAGACTTGAAAGTCAAAATCACTCCTTGTTCTCTGGGCTGAAGAGGGGATTTTGTATTAGCAGCATGAAAATAGTATGTATCTCTTTGTATATCTCTGTCTTGGATGAACAAGTGTATTGTCAGTGATCAATTTTGGTATTTTGAAAGAAATCTGTTTTTTTATTTTTTGTCTTTTTTTTTTTTTTTGGAACATTAGGTCTTAACAGTATGCTTGAAATATTTAGCAAGCCATGCTATAAACAGATGTGCCATCATTTAGGCTTTGTCACTCCATCAGTAGAGCACAGCCAAAGTAGGCTTAGCATAATTTTTTTTTTTAGAGGCTTTTTTGCTATAGGGAGTGTGTGCTCACCAGACAGACAGAGACAGAGAGACAGAAAGCGAGAAATCACCCCCCAGGGGGGATGACCATGCCGCAATCACTTCTCCTCCATTCTCCTCTTGGGATCTTGGGTGCACATGCACACACGCCCGGCATGAGTTTTAAGCCATCAGGTCCAGGATGCAAACCGCGGTCAACTACGTGGGAGTCCAGCGACATAGCCATTACGCTAACTGCTGGTCCCTGGTTAGCATAATTCTTAAGGGCCCTAGGATTTTCAGGATGGTAAATGAGCACCGGTTGCATTAGTCCTTAACAAAAGAATCCATCTATATTTTGAAGCTTTGAAGCCAGACATTGACTTCTCTCTAGCTATGAAAATCCTAAATGGCATTTTATTTCAATAAAAGGCTGATTTGTCAACACTGAAAATCTGTTATTGAGAGCATTCATTGTCATCAATTGTCCTAGTTAAATCTTCTGCATAACTTGCTACAGCTCTACATCAGTACTTGCTACATCACCTTGCATGTTTACATTATAAAAACGACTTTGTTCTTAAACCAAACAAGCTAGCTTCTGCTAGCTTCCAAATGTCTTCTGTAGCATCCTCTCCTCTCTCAGCCTTCATATAATGGAACAGAATGAGGGCCTTAACCAGGATTAGGCTTTGACTTAAGAGAGTGTTGTTTTTTTTTGTTTTTTTTTTTTTTGAGAAATTTTTGCTATAGGGCATATGCATTTGATAGAGAGACAGAAAGCAAGAAATCACTCCCTGGGGGGATGGCCACATTGCGATTTCTTATTGTCCATTCTCCTCTCAGGATCTCGGGCATGCATGCAAACATGCCTGGTGTGAATTTTAAGCTACCAGGTCCAGGACTCAAACTGCAGTCAACTACATGGGAGTCCAGCAACATATGCCATCTGCCAGTCCCTGTTGTGACTATTTTAATCTTCTATCCAGATCACTAATACTTTCTCCATATCAGCAGTAAAGTTATTTGCTTTCTTATAATTTGTACATTCAGTAGAGTAGCACTTATAATTTCTTTCATACACTTTTCCTTTACAATCATAACTTGACTTGCTGTTTGGCACAGGCAGTCTAACTTTTGGTCTGTTTTGGCTGTCCACATTCTCTTCATACTGAGCTTAATTTTTGTTTTAATTTTGCTGTAGGGTGCATGTGCTCACTAGAGAGAGAGAGACAGACAGACAGACAGAGACAGAGAGACAGAGATAAAAGGAAACTGTGAAATCGCCCACTCAGGGAGGATGCCCATGCTGTGATCTCTTGTTCTCCATACTCTCCTCAAGATTTGAGGCATGCATACACACACCCCTGGTGTGTTTTTCAAGCTGCTGGGTCCAGGACTCTAACAAATCACCCCCCAGGGGGGATGACCATGCCGCAATCACTTCTCCTCCATTCTCCTCTTGGGATCTTGGGTGCACATGCACACACGCCCGGCATGAGTTTTAAGCCATCAGGTCCAGGATGCAAACCGCGGTCAACTACGTGGGAGTCCAGCGACATAGCCATTACGCTAACTGCTGGTCCCTGGTTAGCATAATTCTTAAGGGCCCTAGGATTTTCAGGATGGTAAATGAGCACCGGTTGCATTAGTCCTTAACAAAAGAATCCATCTATATTTTGAAGCTTTGAAGCCAGACATTGACTTCTCTCTAGCTATGAAAATCCTAAATGGCATTTTATTTCAATAAAAGGCTGATTTGTCAACACTGAAAATCTGTTATTGAGAGCATTCATTGTCATCAATTGTCCTAGTTAAATCTTCTGCATAACTTGCTACAGCTCTACATCAGTACTTGCTACATCACCTTGCATGTTTACATTATAAAAACGACTTTGTTCTTAAACCAAACAAGCTAGCTTCTGCTAGCTTCCAAATGTCTTCTGTAGCATCCTCTCCTCTCTCAGCCTTCATATAATGGAACAGAATGAGGGCCTTAACCAGGATTAGGCTTTGACTTAAGAGAGTGTTGTTTTTTTTTGTTTTTTTTTTTTTTTTGAGAAATTTTTGCTATAGGGCATATGCATTTGATAGAGAGACAGAAAGCAAGAAATCACTCCCTGGGGGGATGGCCACATTGCGATTTCTTATTGTCCATTCTCCTCTCAGGATCTCGGGCATGCATGCAAACATGCCTGGTGTGAATTTTAAGCTACCAGGTCCAGGACTCAAACTGCAGTCAACTACATGGGAGTCCAGCAACATATGCCATCTGCCAGTCCCTGTTGTGACTATTTTAATCTTCTATCCAGATCACTAATACTTTCTCCATATCAGCAGTAAAGTTATTTGCTTTCTTATAATTTGTACATTCAGTAGAGTAGCACTTATAATTTCTTTCATACACTTTTCCTTTACAATCATAACTTGACTTGCTGTTTGGCACAGGCAGTCTAACTTTTGGTCTGTTTTGGCTGTCCACATTCTCTTCATACTGAGCTTAATTTTTGTTTTAATTTTGCTGTAGGGTGCATGTGCTCACTAGAGAGAGAGAGACAGACAGACAGACAGAGACAGAGAGACAGAGATAAAAGGAAACTGTGAAATCGCCCACTCAGGGAGGATGCCCATGCTGTGATCTCTTGTTCTCCATACTCTCCTCAAGATTTGAGGCATGCATACACACACCCCTGGTGTGTTTTTCAAGCTGCTGGGTCCAGGACTCTAACTGCAGAGTTGGCAATGTGGGATCCAGTGCCTGACCACCATGCCACGTGCCGGCCCAGCTTAATCATTTTTAGCTTTGATGTAAAGTGGGAGAAGCAACTCTTCCTGTCACTTGAATACTTAGAGGCCATTGTCAAGTTATGAATTGACCTCATTATGTCTCAAGGGATAGGGAAGCCACAGGAGATGGAGATGGAAAAATGTAGGTAGTTCACCCAATAAGATTATCCACAATATTTATTGATTAAACTCACTGATTATATTTTTAATAATGAAAAAGTTTGAAATATTGCTAGTATGAACAAAACATGACACAGTGACACAAAGTGAGCACACTGTTGGAAAAAATAGCACTGATAAGCCTGCTAAGTGCAAGTTTCCACAAACCTTCAATTTGAAAAAATGTAGTATCTGTTTAGTGCAATAAAGTAAAGCACAATAAAATGAATTACGCCTGAATTATGTTTTATATGTAATTTAAAAAAAAGAAGAGGCATTCTATCATTCCCAAGGAGGTATCTCAAAATAAGCTACTAATTTAAGATAGATTCAGTGGCAGATGTAACTGTGTTCTCTTATTTTTATTCTCTCATCTTAGTTCACTTTGAACTCTGAATTCTTCAAAGTGATGGCTTCACATTTTATTTGATATAAAAATAGTATGTGAGCCTTTCCTCCTTACCTATTATTGCAAAAGATACTAATGTAAAAGCATGTGTTTTGTGTAATGAACATGTGATTTAGGGCCTCTCTGTCATACATTGTTTAACCTTGTTCATATATTTTACATCTTTAAGCCTTAATGTTTTTCATATAAAAATTAATCATACAATCTTGTGATTCACATATGGACCAGATAGTCCTTTTCTCCTAGACTTACTATGAAAGTTTAATAACATCGCCCGTGTGGTTCTCATGGTAATTGGCATATAGAAAATATATAATAATTGATAACATTTATTATTATCATTTTTGTTTAATTCAACTGATTAATGTCATCAGTAGGGCCAGCAGATGGCATGGAGGTGAAGGCAGCTGGATCCTATATAGCTGCTGACAGTGTGGTCACACTGGGCGTGTGTGTGTGCATGCTCAAAAATCTCAAGGAGAATGGAGGAGAAGGGATGGCAGTGTGGCCCTCACTCCTGGGGAGTGATTTTTCAGTTTTACTCTCTCCCTCTCCAGTGAGCACATGTGCCCTATAGTAAATAATAATAATAAAGCCAGAAGGTGGCATGGTGGTTAAGGCACTGGACTCTGCCATTCGAGTGCTAGACTTTGTTTTTTGCTTTTTCACTCCTACCCTCCTCTTATGAGCATACCTACCCTATGAAAAATTAAAAATGGTAGTAATAATAATTCTTTAAAAAATAATTAAAAGATTTCTGCCCTCTTTTTTCTAACATATTTTTGTTATGTAAATGTTTTGGCCCTGTTAAAATATATGTAGATAGGGTTATATCGCCCTGGTCCAGTTAATATTTCCAGAAGCAGTTCAGTCAGGATCAATAGAAAACTATTTTTGACCCCTGGGAAGGGTGATGAAATTGTCTGTGGCCAAATGTATGTAAGTGTTTGGTGTTGGTTATTCTAGTAAAACATGGATCTTATTTCACAGAGTAAATGTAGAGTGCAGAGTTAATAGAAAAATAGTACAATAAGCCTCACGTGTCATTTTGACATTTAAAAATTACAATCTTATTTCTGCATTTAGGCACCAATACCAAAACCAGAATAGAGCAATGAGGAAAAATTGCTTAAACATCATAATAAAAATTACAATGCATTGGCAATGATGGTCCATGGAATAATTCCTCTTGCATATAATTTTATGACTTTCGAAGACTTTAAAAAATAGGCAAAATTAGGGAACCAGCAGTTGATGTAATGGCTATGTCGCTGGACTCCCACGTAGTCAACCGTCCAGTTAATATTTCCAGAAGCAGTTCAGTCAGGATCAATAGAAAACTATTTTTGACCCCTGGGAAGGGTGATGAAATTGTCTGTGGCCAAATGTATGTAAGTGTTTGGTGTTGGTTATTCTAGTAAAACATGGATCTTATTTCACAGAGTAAATGTAGAGTGCAGAGTTAATAGAAAAATAGTACAATAAGCCTCACGTGTCATTTTGACATTTAAAAATTACAATCTTATTTCTGCATTTAGGCACCAATACCAAAACCAGAATAGAGCAATGAGGAAAAATTGCTTAAACATCATAATAAAAATTACAATGCATTGGCAATGATGGTCCATGGAATAATTCCTCTTGCATATAATTTTATGACTTTCGAAGACTTTAAAAAATAGGCAAAATTAGGGAACCAGCAGTTGATGTAATGGCTATGTCGCTGGACTCCCACGTAGTCAACCGCGGTTCGCGTCCCGAAGTCGGTGGCTTAAAACTCACGCCGGGCACGTGTGCGTGCGTGCCCAAGATCCCGAGAGGAGAATGGAGGAGAAGGGATTGCGGCATGACCATCCCCCCTGGGGGGTGATTTCTCACTTTCTGTCTCTATGTCTCTCTCTGTCTGTCTGGTGAGCGCATGCTTCCTATAGCGAAAACCTCTCAAAAAAAAAAAAATAGGCAAAATTCTGGGGACTGAATGGTGGGATAGAGTTTATACAATATTCTACAGAAGAAGGTTCTAGAATAGTGTCCAGAGATCCCTCTAACATTCCAGGAGTACACTGAGACTGCCTGAAGCTAGGTGGATTGCAGCACAAACAAGCTGTCTCTCTCTCTCCCTCTCCCTCTCTTTCCATCTCGTCTCTCACTCACTCATGGAAGAAAGCGATAATTTTTTTTTTTAAAGAGGCTAAATTATTTCAGAGCCCTATACGTACTACTATGATACCAGAAAATATTGAAAATTCTACTTAGTCCACACAGTTTTGGAACTAGGAGCTGTCCTATATTTTGAACCATGTATTTCATATAAAACTACCAATTTCAAAGTGATTTAAGAAAGCAAACCACAATTTGGCAGGCCTAGTGAGAGACATTAAGATAAAATGGGAAAAAGTGCTGGAAATAGTTTATCTTTTCCACTTATGTGAAACACTGGGAAAAATTATTTCATATCCCTAAGTCTCAAGTGTCTTTATCTGTAAATGGGGGGAAAAAAAGTGGTCTACTACATAAAACTATTATGAAGAATAAAAGATATGACAGATGCAATAGGACAAAAATTATATTAATCTCTGTTCATCACTCAGTTAATCTTTATATTCTCTTTGCCAGATATGCATGATCTAGACAAGGCTTATTAGGATGAATAAAACATATCTATTCTTATCTACATCTTCTCCACAAGGATGCTGAATTAAAAATAAAATAAAACAAAGCAGCCTGGCAGTTCTTTCTTTTATCTTTCTTCATTATTAGATTGATCTCCCCAACAATCCCCTAACCATTCCTTTATCCATTTCTCATTTGTGTGTAGAAATCAACTTAACATGGCATTTTTACTAAAACCATGCTAAGTTCTTTTATAGAAGGATAAGTAATACTATTTGTTTTTGTTTTTGTTTTTGTGCTCACCACAGAGAGAGATATATATAGAAAGAGACAGTGAGAGGAAAATTAAGAAATCATTCCCCATTGAGGATGGCTATGCCACAGTCCCTTCTCCTCCATTCTCCTTCTGAGATTTTGAGCACACATGCACATGCTTTAGGTGTGAATTTCAAGCCACCAGGACACAAACCACTACTGAATATGTGGGAGTCCAGCCCCTCAAACACCAACTGGCCCCAATAATACTACTATTAATACTAGCCTATTTTATTAAATTTTTAGTATTGTCAGAACCTGTGCTATTTTATATGTGTATTTAATTTAATTTTTCTACTGTCCTATTAGATATAATTTATTACTTTTATCTGTTTTACAACTGCAAACTGTAATGCTTATCAACAAGAAAATGTCAATCTGAAATAACATTTTTACACTAATACCAACAAGAAAGGTAAATAACAATACACAGGTAAAAGAGAACTTACTAAGATTTTATGGTAATTTAGAGTAGAGAGAGGTTTAATCTTTCTGCAATGATGTAGAAGTTCTTCCAAGGTTAAAGCGTTGCCAAGATCATTACTATTTTATTTATTTGTTTATTTACTTATTTTTTGAGAGGTTTATGCTATAGCGCATGTGCACTCACCAGAAAGACAGAGACAGAGAGACAGAAAATGAGAACTCCCCCCCGCAGGGGGATGGCCACACCACAATCTCTTCTCCTCCATTCTCCTCTCAGAATCTTGGACACACATGCATACACACCTAGTGTGAGTTTTAAGCCACCAGGTCCAGGACTTGAATCTCGGTTGGCTACATGGGGGTCCAGTGACGTAACCATTACACCTACTGCTGGTCCTGCCAAGACCATTATTATAAATGATACAAACCTATGTAAAACTTCCAGTTATTCAAATTACAGGATGTTCGAAGTTTAGTTTCTTGAGCGGTTATTGAGAAATAAGACTTGCTCTAGAACTGGGCCAGGAGGTGGCATGGTGATTAAGATGCTGGACTTCCATATGGCTGACCACAGTATGAGTCCCAGACCCAGGAGCTTGCAAATCACTCCACATATGTATGCATGTATATCCCAAATCCCTCGAGAAGAATGAAGGAGAAGGGATTGTGATATGGCCATCCCACCAGGGGGTAGGGAGATTTCTCACTTTCTCTCTCTGTCTCTCTCCAGAGAGTACAAGCACCCTATGGCAAAAACCTAAAGAAAAAAAAAAAAGACTGCTCTGGAACTAGAATAATTGTATATTTTGATGGATTTAATTTGTATTTCACAGAAAGCAAATTTATTCAGTGCTTGAAACAGAACAAACTCTGATAATATCCAAAGTACTGTTTGTGAAAGATTAGCTATGACTATGGTAAATCTTACAAATGTCTTTGAAATTCATGTTACTTATGTGGATTTAATAAAATATTATCATCAAACTTTAGAGGCAGAGAAGAAATTGAGATGCAGAAAAAAAAATAAAAGAAATAAAAATTTTTGTTGCCTTCAAATATCTTTGACTTTACAAAGAAGTAATTTCTGTTCAGAGGGTACGTATGCACGTGAGAGAGAGAGAAAGTGAGAAAGCATCCCCATGGGAAATGATGACACCACAATCCCTTCCCCTCCTTTCAGGATTTTGGGCATGCACACACATGTGCACAGCATGTTTCTCAAGCTGCTGGGCCCAAACTCAACTGCCCAGTCAGCCACATGGGATCCAGTTATCATAATCTCCACACTACAGACTGGCCCTGATTTTACTTTTAAGAAAATAATATTGTATTTCATACCTGCCAAATGTAGTTGTTACTCAAATTTTTGCCGTCAGAGCTCAGAGGAGAAAAAGGAAACCATGAACAGAGCTCTACAGGAAATAAGAACACATAGAACGTGGACTAAGTTAGAAGAAGGGGTCAGGCTAAGAAGACAGAATGGAAGAGGAATAGCATACTGGGAAAATAGAAAACCTAAGTAAATGCATGGGAGGAAAGGAAATTTGACATTTATTTATTCATCTATGTAATCATTCCACAAAATTCATCAAGTCCAAACTATATCTTTTTTTTTTCTTTCTTCTAGTTTTTGGAGAAGTTTTTGCTATAGGGCATGTGCGCTCTCCAGAAAGACAGAGAGAGACAGAGAGACAGAAAGCAAGAAATCACCCCCCAGGAGGGGATGGCCATGCCGCAATCTCTTCTCCTCCATTCTCCTCTCAGGATCTTGGGCACGCATGCACACGTGCCCGGAATGAGTTTAAGCCGCTGGGTCCAGGACTTGAATCGCTGTTGACTACATGGGAGTCCAGTGACATAGCCATTATGCTAACTGCTGGTCCCAAGTCCAAATTAAATCTTGAGCACACTGTGTATGCTAGAGGTGTAATTGAATAGGGTCAGCGGGAAAATCATGACACGGTTTTCCATAGAAAAATATAGAAAAGTGCATTATGACGTTCCCAATGACCTAATAGAAATGATGGGGCTGGATGGTGGCATGGCACTAAAACGTGCTGCTCTGGGAGGTAGACCTGCATGGAAAGGTTCCAAGTTTGCGTCAGGAGACCACCGTGTGCACTGTGGCACATGTGTGCCCATGGTCTGGGGCTAGCCAGGTTGGGCGTGGATTGCCACATCAGTTTTCTGTTGGGAGTGCTGTCTTTCCCTCTCATTTTCCCTCTCTCTATCTTTCTTGCTCAAGAAATAAATGAATACATAAATTCAATCTAAATGAAATATAGAACTGAAAAAGAAACTGTCTCTGACCCTGAGGTTCGTGTTTTAAAAAGAAAGTCAATGTACATGTGCACAAATAACAAAATGTACATTGTTGAAGATGGAGTTAAGGGTCACAGTGAAAGGTACCAACATAGGAGGGAGCAAATGATGAGCAGGACTGGGGGTCAGAGTTATGTGATAGTTTAGATGAGATGGCTAACAAAACCTGCCCTGGTTGGAAATATTTGAGTTTTTGAGTTGAGACCAGTAGGAACTTTGAACGTGAGAAGAGACAGCAATAGATATTCAAGGAAAAAGCAGTGCAGGCAAAAAGAAAAGTGAATGCAAACAAATCTGATTCTGCAGTGTGTTGGGACCATGCAGACAACACAGGTTGATAAAGGGGCTACTCCCATCCCGGCAGCAGGGGATGTACATTTGGTATATTATGAAAAACAAAATGGCCAGTGTGGTTGGGGCAGAGTGAAGGAGAGTGGAAAGGGAGCCAGGGCTTTGTGAGCCTCTGCAAAGATGTTTGCTTATTTACATTTTTTCCCTGGGGAACAAGAGAAACTACTGGGGGGTTTTATGCAAAGACAAGATCAGGTTTATAATTTTAAAAGAATTACTTTAGTCATAGTGGCAGAAATCGGCGGTCAGGAGAAAAGGATGATACAGAAGTAGCATTAAGGCCGAGTGAAGAATAAGAGGCCTCCTTGCCTTCTACTGAGTGAATGTGAGACTGCAGGCACAATTGAAAGGGTGAATAGAAGTCATATTTTAAAAGGTTTTGAATATGACTTTAAAGAGTTTTCTGTATTCTGTAGGTAGCTTATTAAAAGTGAATGCCAAAAGATATATACACAGGCAGCTGAAGAGACAGCATCAAGGAGTTTGCAGGAAGGCTGGGGTAGTCAGGGAAGGCTTCGTGGATAGCATATCCCTTGGGGACCTTCCAGACCTGGGACAGACGGCGTCTGTTCCTAGAGCAGCCTCATTACGATCACCCTCAGTACCCTAGATCCTTGAAGAGAAAGATGAACGGTGGCCAGAGTCTGGAAGGCAGCCAGCCTTACTGGCCTGAAGAGCTGCTCCGCCATCAATCTTCTGGACTGAGTGTGTGTGGAGAATGCGTGGCCTCAGAGCCTGAGGAGAGCTATTCTGAAGACAGCTGAAGCAGAGCAGCAGCAGACCAGAAAGGAAGGAGGCTTATTTTTTTATCATGCACTGATGTTCAGTGAAACTGGCTTAAAACTCAGCTGTGAAATTCTAGGAAATGGTAGCATCCCCGGGTCAAGCCTCAGTTACAGGATGTAGAAAAGGCTGTTCCTAACCTAAGCACCTGCTGAAATCTAATCTGAAATAGCAGGATTGTGACTGAGAATACAAATGAACCGTCCCTGATACCAGAATGTACCTGCTTCCAATAGCTGTGTCCCTTTAGGTCCCCTGTACAGACACATGAAGGAAACAAGGAAAGAAAAAGTTTGATTCAGAAATCTTACAATATATTGTGAACCAAATGATATGCCTATGTCAAAGGAGTCAGATAATATCCTGGGTGGGCCCAGGGAAGGAGGCCCTACAGACTCTGTGAGACCTATACTGTATCTTTTCCCACTTGGAATTTTATCCCTTCAACTCATTAAACTGGCTGCTTCTTTATGATTAACATCAGACCTCAACCACATTGACCTTACTGTTCCTTGATTTATAATATTTTTTTCTATGGTATCAAAAATCACTATTCTTTGTATAGACTCATAGAACATCAGAGTTGGAAGACACTTCAGGCATTATATCTGCATTCACAGAGAAGGAGAGGAGAAAAGGAATTAAGATCTATTTGGTTTCTATTCTATAAATGATTCATTAAAGTCTAACCTTGCCACCAGCAGTTAGTGTAATTGGTTATGTCCCTGGACTCCCACATATTCGACCACGGTTCGTGTCCCGGACCCGGTGGCTTAAAACTCACGCCAGGTGTGTGTGCGTGCGTGCCCACCCAAGATCCCGAGAGGAGACTGGAGGAGAAGGTATTGCGGTGTGACCATCCCCCCTGGGGGGTGATTTCTCGCTTTCTGTCTCTCTGTCTCTCTCTGTCTGTCTGGCAAGCACATGCGCTCTATGGCAAAAAAACAAAACAACAACAACAACAACAAAAAAAAAAGTCTAACCTTTTTGTGATAAGAGTTTATCATTCTCATTTTAAAGAGCAAGGAAAGAAAAACCAGAGAGATTAAATGACTTCTCCAAAGCTGCACAGCCCACATTTCAAATTGAAATTTAAACAATGGCTTCATAGTTTTTAAAGCTTTTCTTTGTTTCTTCCTCCCTTCCTTTTTTTTTTCTTCTTTTCTTTTTTTTTTGGGGGGGGGCAGTGGTTTTTGCTCTAGGGCACGTGCGCTCGCCAGACAGATAGAGCGAGACATAGAGACAGAAAGTGAGGGAACCAGCAGTTAGCATAATGGCTATGTTGCTGGGCTCCCACGCAGTTGACTTTTTTTTCTTGGGCACACATGCACACACGCCCGGCATGAGTTTTAAGCCACCAGGTCCGGGACGCGAACCGTGGTCGACTACATGGGAGTCCAGCAACATAGCCATTACGTTAACTGCTGGTTCCCTTTTTTATCTCTTTCATTCTCTCTCTTTCTCTCAATTAAGCACTTATTCAAACATTTACTCTGCTTTGTAGCGCCATGATGTCAAACCCTGATCATACCATGGTGAAGAGTTCATGTCCTCCAGTGGCACAAAATGTAGACGGGCATACACAATGGAAAAGATAACTGGGGTATGCCCTGATAAGGTTCCAGGAAAAATAGAGCAAGGTTTGAAGGGCAGGGTTCATCAGCAGAAACTTCTAAGAGGAAGACATTTCTTCTAAGACCCAAATGATGAGTAAGGCTTCAAATGTAAAGCTATTTCAGGCAGAGAAAACAGCATATGTGAAGCTCTGTACACAAGAGCAGTAACTAATGGATGCCGGCATGCACCATCCACGTCCTTCTGTGAAAATGAGGGATTTATTCCCTGGCTTTTGGAAATTCAGCTGACAGATGGATCTTGGCTGACAGCTGTCTCTGACAAGTGCTTTGACTCAAGAAAATGACCTTGCCCAATGTCACATCTCTTTCTAGAGCAGGTCGTATCCCATGATTGGTCGACTTGCAAGTGTAGAGAGTGAGTAACTTCTCTCCAACTCCAGACAGTACTGAAGGACGGGCAGGCTTCAGTCTCTCTAGGCAGTTGGCTGAAGCCTTTGCTCGAATGCGCTGCCGTTCCGCACTTCTCTCTGCCAGGTACTGCCTGCTTCCTTACTTTCATAGGCGTCAATCCCAAGAACACTCCTTAACAAACCTGAACCTGGCCTCATGCCAGAGTCTGCTTCCAAGGGAACACAATTGGAAATAAGTGGCAGAACAGTTTTGTCAATAATTAAATATGACTAAAATAAATGGCATAAATACTTGTACTGGAAATGGGTATGGTGGGATATGGGTAAGGGTGTAAAAGTAGTATTACTAAATAAGCAGAGAAGTAAACAGGTTTATAAATTTTGAAGGATCAGATTGGCTGTGTAGCCTCTCAGAGAACAATGACTACCAATGGCTGATATCTAGAAAGAGAGCTTTTAGAAACCTGACAAATAGGATTAGGGAGAAAAATAGAGAAGTAAGACATTTTGTGGGCCACAGAAATGGTTTATTACCTGTTGATGATAATGTGTATAATATTCTCAACTGGCCTGGGCTGAGGTGTATTTCATGTTGAGTAAATTCTACTAGCTAAAAAAAAAAAAAAAAGAAGAAAGAAACCTGAGAAAAAGTCTCTTTATCAACCTTTTTACACATTATTTTTCTAAAAAACTATTTAATTCCAATTATTATTATTTTTTAACTTGATCAGAGAGAGAGAGAAAGAGAAAGTGAGAAAGCAAGCCGCCAGGTCCAGGACTTGAACCATGGTCAGATATGTGAGTGGGAATCCAGTGCCTTTAACCACCACACCACCTGCTGGCCCATTATTACACATTCTTGTATTCATGACACCTAACAAAGTTGCTACGGCAACGCTTTCCTTAATGACTGAGTTCCATTCCTATGACCAGGTTGTTAAGCAAACTGGTTGATAAGCAGGGAGCTTAAAGGCAGATGTCTTGTGATGTGTCTTGGCATGTTACTGTTTATATTTTTCCATAGATATTACATGACAAGAATAATGTAATTTTATCCATACAAAAAGCATACATTAGAAACACACTAGAAAGTGACAAGACACACCATAACACCATAATGTAAATCTGGCACAATCATTTTTATTTATTCTGTATCTACTAGGGGTACAACATAAAGTATAAATTTATAAACAAAATATATAGTCCTGTGTGACTGCAAACACTTTGTGTAGTAAATACTAACCAGCTATGGGAACAAGACAAACACTGACGAAGGGATTTCCCTACTCAGGAGACCTGGTCCTATGTCCCAATGTTCATTAAGAAGGCAGGTTATTAAGTGAAGAGTGGCTGTATTTTATAGTTGGTAATTATTAATTCACCCATCTGGGAACTTAATAGAAGCACAATGTAAATCTGTCTTGTATACTGCTGTAGCCCTCAGGACTCGGCATTGGGCATGCAGAAAGGGTTCCGTATAAGTCGACCGAATCATTAAATGAGTGTTAATCATCACCCAGTCAAGAATGGCACATCAGTTTGAAAAGTACTTTCTCTTGCCAAGAATAGAAGACTCAACAAAGGGACCAGCAGTTGACATAATGGCTATGTCACTGGACTCCCATGTAGTCGACTGTGGTTTGAGTCCCGGACCCGGTGGCTTAAACTCACACTGGCACATGTGCATGCGTGCCCAAGATCCTGAGAGGAGAATGGAGAAGGGATTGTAGCATGGCCATCCCCCCTGGGGGGTGATTTCTCGTTTTCTGTCTCTAAGTCTCGCTCTGTCTGTCTGGTGAGCACACTCACCCTATAGCAAAAACCTCTCCAAAAAAAGAGAGAGGAAAAAAAAGAAGACTCAACAAAGAATTAAAATACATATGACCCTTCAAGACCATTGAAAACTAATGCTAGCTTATATCTGTTTTAAAGCAATAAACTCCCACTTTGCCAACCATCCTGTCCTTGTACAACCCATAGTTTAGTTATACTTTCATTTGACTCCCCAGAGAGACTGAATAATTGCATTATTAAGAATTTACAAAAATGGGAAATTAGTCTGTTGAAGGCCGTGGGTTGATGAAGTGAGTTGATGTCTTAATGGTCCATGGTGCATGTCATATATAGACAAGAACAGATTCTCCTTCCTCAACCTCCCCAGTAGCTAGCACTGCAGGTCCATGCCACTGCGTCTGGCTTTTAGGGTAGGTAGCAAATCAAACCTATTCCTCCCAAGTGGCCTCAGCCTGCTGAATAGTAGTGTCAACCAGCATCTAGTACTGCAGCTGGGCCAAGGCAATAATATTGTATTTAAAAAGCTTCAAATTCATAGTGCTCAGGACTTTTCACTAAAACAAACAAAAAACTATGGCAGTCTCTAATTGAAATACTGGGCTTTAAATTCCCTGATCTTGTTAGAAGGTAGAAACTTGAATGCTTCACTATAGCTCTTATTCTTAGACAATGTAGAGTCCATCATTGAAAATGTGGATCTTGTATAAGTGTGGCTGTTTCATTGCAAAAACAATTCCTGTAAAGCAAGCACTTGGGCATCTGCAATGGGGCAGGTGATAATCTCAGCTTGATCAGTTTATGAGAAAGAGCAAGTCTGTCAAAAATGTCAACAAGAAAAAAAAATGTCAACAAGATAGAAGAAATTTAGCTCAAAAGGCTTTTCTCTCTCTGTAGCATTATTTATATATTTTATTTCCTATGTAAGAGCAAATTCATAATAGTTCTTCACATATCCTGCCTTCTTCAAATATTCTAGCTATCAGTTGGATAATTGGTTTTTCACTAAATGGATCTTTGAAAAATCTAAATCACAATTAATTCACCAAACCACTAATGATATTTCCTCCATGATTTTGTATAAGTCTGTAAATTTATAATGGAAGAATTGAGGCTAGAATGAAAGACCAAACATGGTATACAAAGTTTCAATAACTGTAAAAGATATGTTACTTTACTCCATTTGCAAACCAATAATCAAGCCTGCAACATTGTTGTAGAGGTTACCAGAAGATAGGATATTCCTGGGTCTGAGACAAAACAATGTTACTCATGGCACACTAGGCAGCAGGAGTTTAATATTTACATCCAGCTCTTTGCCTCCTACTTCCCTAGTCCCATGGGGTAGAATGCAGAAGAGAACAGCTGAGGAACCCCAAGTTAAGAAAACCCCACTTTTATAAGGGACCTGCTGGCAACCCTTTTCAATTTTTGCTTTGAAGTTAGACATGATTTGTATGATCCTGGCATGAAAATAAATCTGCCTTCTGCCATACAAAGAGATACTTCCTTTTTCTTCTAAGACTTTTATACAAATATTTAGAATATAGTATGGAAAAGAAGCTAGAAATATTCCTTCACAAATCTGAGTAATTCAATAGGAGAGATGTTTCTCCCAAGTCTGTAAGACTAAATGTCTTTTCTTTTAAAGATATGTATATTGGTTTCTTTCCTATACTTTATCTATTATATATGATTTTATGCTTTGTATTTAAAGAAAGAATTGGACTCTATAAAACCCACCCATACAGAAAAATCAGGGAGACCATGAATGAGGAGGAGACTATAACTCGAATTCAAGAGTTCTAAGCTCTATCACCCTCACCACTATCCTCAGTAGTAAAATGATTCTACCTACAATGAAAATCACTTCACCTTAATGAACTCTTACTATGTACTGGGGAAGCATTTATAGGTATTATTTAGTACAATAATTATAAGAAATGCAATAGGACCGGGACCAGCAGTTAGCATAATGGCTATGTTGCTGGACTCCCATGTGGTCGACCACGGTTCAAGTCCCGGACCCAGTGGCTTAAAACTCACACTGGGTGAGTGTGCATGTGTGCTCAAGATCCTGAGAGGAGAATGGAGGGGAAGGGATTGCGGTGTGGCCATCCCCCCCCTGGGGGGTGATTTCTTGCTTTTTGTCTCTCTGTCTCCCTCTGTCTGTCTAGCAAGCACACGTGCCCCATAGCAAAAACCTCTCCAAAAAAAAAAGAAATGCAATAGAATATTTTGCATTAAGAATTAAATAGAGCTTTAATATTAAGTACATCATTGAGATTTTATGAATCTTTGTCAAGGCAAGGTCTCAACCTTTTTAACTCACCACAAGAGACAAGATAGATGACATACCCCTGCAATAGAGAGATAACATATTGCCGTGAAGGTAATAAAAGCTTAATGACAGTTTGAGTTGCTCAAACTGTAAAGCATCCCACCTTCTCCCACTCAGGAAAGGATATCGGAATATAAGTGATCGAAAGTGGCTTTCATAAGAAAATAATTTTGGATACACTCTAATTAAATTGCTCACAAACGTGTTACTTTAGAAGTGCCGAAGCATCTCTAGCATACATTAAAACTGAATATTGTATGTCAGTGAGTTGTAACCCTATAATTAAGGCACTCCCCCAATGAAAATAAAAATAAAACACAATAACATATAACCATTTTTAAGCTGGTACATATGTGGTTGTAATGATATGGTATTATACTTAGTTCCAAGTCCCCTGTAAGATAGTGTACATATGGCGGAGCTTTGATTTGATTGTGAGGGAGGGAAATAGGAAGAATGAATAACAAATTTTTAGAAGGGAAAACTTCCTATTGATGTAAATGTAAAGACAACCCTCCTTTATGCTTTTTTTCCCCTTGTTTTCTTTTCCTTTCTTTAATCCTGTTTTCTCCTGTCTATCCCTGGAATTGTTATTATAAGACACAATCTGTCTTAACACCATTTCTTGGGACATAGAAGGGTATGGGAGACTGAATAGGGAAGAGGCTGTCTGCACAGCAATTCTGCAAAGCCTGGTGTTTCAGAGCCTGAATGGGATCAGGCGTCTACCAAGCCAATCAGAGACAGTGTTAATAACTGGAGATGAATTATACACAGAGGGATTGATTAGTTAAATCTACACATTAAGAATAATGGGAGACAGCCTTTTCGTTGACAGACAACAGAATCATAAATAAATAAATATATATATATACATGAAGTAGAACAAATGCTGTGATGTTAAATTGGACTTGGATGTTTCAGCGTGAATCCTAGTTTACATAGAAGATAGATGAAAGGTAGTTATGAAAATTAATAGGTAGATAGAATGTATAATAAGAAATGGAGTATTTAAATAGTTTAATAAGAGTATATTCTCACAAAATAGGTAAAGATCACATATATAACAACTGGGGATTTTTATAGAGAAAAAGCCTGGTACACATCAGCTTCTTCGTTTTGTCATCAAAGTGTGTATCATCAATGATGGGAAAAAATGAATCTGGGTTCTACCTGATATATTGCAATACAAAGAACACAGCATCAGTCTATGCTACTCCTCATAAAGAAATCGATTTAACTCTAATGAAGAGGAAACTATACAAAATAAAGGATGTGGAGAAACTCTACAAAATAAAGGGCTTGTAATCTCCACAAGTGACAAATTTATACGGGCTATGGAAAGACTTACAGAGACTAAAGATTTCTCATGGAACACGACGAATGATACCAAACTGAATCCTGATACTCCTAATACTATTGTGGGGATACTGGCAACATCTGAGTGGGATCTAAGGGTTAGATGGTAGTAATGTATTTATATTAAGCTGTCTTTTTCTTTGTATTAACCCCAAGGTTGCTGGCTATATTGAGCTTATATAGGAAGACATCTTTCTTTGTAGTTAATATACAATGAAAGGATGATGGAGTGGTAGGTAGTCATGATGCCAACTTACTCCTAAATAGATCAGGGAAGAATATATATTCTATGTGTAACTTTTCTGTATATTTGAGGGTGATTCTAAAGATAAATTAATAAATACATCCACAAACAAACAGCTGTTAGAGATGTTCTCATCAGTCAAGGACTAATAAGAATGATGAAAAGGGAAATCAGACCCAGGGTCACTTTAACCCCTAGGCATAAAGCAGAATTCCTGGACTCTAACTGTTTTTGAAGGACCTAGGAAAATATCAGCCATGGGAACAAAACACACACAAATTATAGACCTGAAATGTAAGTCACAAAATAAAATTTAATAACTGTTTTAATATTTAATATTATGTCAGCCTCATTAGCTGCTATAGTTAGTATTTGTAAAATTTTGACTACATTTAAATGTAACCTGCATGTTCATTTTTTTTTTTTTTTGCTGTGAAAAGATTTCTCAGGTTTATGAAATAATTGCCGGAAAGAATCAGTCAAGCATAAATGAAATGAGTGTCTCAATACAGAATATTTTAATGGTAAAATAACAGAAATACGTTCAAGTGTTCAGAGCAATGAACATCGATGTTGAATATAGGATGGAGGTATATTTTAATACTTTCATGTGGTATTGAGTAGTATCTCCAATAGGAAATAAAAATTATTCCCCCAAACCTCACTGGAAGATTGTTTGATACCTGTGAATCATACAATGTGGCTCTTGATGGATAAGGAAAATTCTAACACAATTGCCGTTGCCTCGTGGTCAAAGATCACCAGGAACATGCCTATGGTTTTATTCCTGATTGCATCAAGGGAGTACATACAATATAGGGAACTATAGGGTGTCTGATATGATAGGCTGAAAATGAACCTGTTAAAGGAGTTGAGCTCTGATTGGGTAGTTTGGGAAGTGTCTAAAGAAACAAGGGTTTACTCTAGATTCTTTCCGTCATAAAGTGAGCAAAATTCTATGATTAAATATTTCAGTAAATTCTATCTATTGGGACGCATGATGATATAACTTATTTAGTAGGGAAATAGCAATCTTTCACTTTAGTTGAGTGGGAGATACATAGTATTACGTGAGTTGCACAGTGATCTTGTTTTTGTGTCATTTTCTGGTTATCTCAGAATGATCTCTTGTGATACTGATCTTAATTGAGGATTTTGTTTTGTTTTATAGTCAGCCAGAGAAAAATCTGGTCTAGCTGGGCCCATTGGTAATAGCTTGGGACTTGCCTTTGAGCATGAGACAAGTTCCTTGAGGTCAGTGGCCACTCATTGAACTTTTCATGATTCTGTGCAGAACTGTTCTGTTTCAACAGTAAATACTTTCAGCATAAGCCTCCAGGCTTACCCTTCTCACTATTTATCTTAAACATTACTTCTGCTATTGTTGGCTTTTGGGGGAGAATTAGAATGCAGAGGGCAAGAGCAAGGTTCTTAGGAGTCTGACTGCCTTGGCTAAAGACGAATATTTGTGTCTTATCTTGATACTTTAAATTTGGTCAACTAACTTCACATGCTTAAGCCTCAGGTCCTTCGTCTATGAAATAGGGTTGATAATTTAGTAAAATTATTTAAATAGATATTGTGTTGGAAAGCATTTACCATAGTGTCTGATGAAGCAAACATTCAATGAAAGCTCTTACTTTTTTAATTATTTTCTTACTTTTGCTGGATACTCACTAGTAATTGTGACCCGTGCCAACTCTATCACTTTAAGGCAAACTTGGCAGTATCTTGCTATAACCCCAATCTAACTGCAACTTTAGTCCATCAACAAATATTTTTTTAAGTTTCTACTACTCTGAGCATTGGGATTATGGCTTTAAAACTTCAAAGATCTTACTTTCTTTTTCCTTTTTAATTTTAATTTTTCTTTTTTATTTATATTTCACCACTATACATCTTTCCAGCATACAAAAGGAATCTTCCTAGCATGAATACAGTGCATATTAGTTCAGTCAAAGATATTACCATACATGTTATGCTTAATACATAATTTTACACTTTTATGTATTTTAATTGTTTTTCTTCTCTTCCTTTTTTTTTTTCTAATGGAGGAGATAAGTAACAAAGAGATGACATTTAAGCAAAGGGGGAAATAATTGAAAGAAACTAGTTCCATAAATATCTAGAGAAAGAGCCTCTTAGACAAAAGGAATAACTGGTATAAAAGACATCAGATAACAAAGTTAGATCTGTTCAAATTTCTCCAGTGCTGCATTTGCCCTTATCTTGTATAACAAAGGAATCAAACCTAGGCACCAGTGCACTTGAACATTAGAATTGATATCTTAAGAGCAATAATGAATATGTACTCAATTCCAGAATTCCATCATTCATTGTGCAAAACATCATTGACTGAATAACAGCTCTTCTGAAAAAAGAAAAAAAGGCAAAATCATTACTGCAATATACATGTTAATTTATAGGACATTTGGGAAGTCAGCGAGAATGACTGAGGCCAGAGTTCACCTTGATACCTCCACTGTCTCCTGACTGCTTCCAGGTGCCCAGATCCTCCCACTTCAAGTGCCCTCCTCTGCCATTATTCCCAGCCCCTGTGTGGCAGTGGCAGCCAGTGAGAACTGAAGCAGGAGACCACTTTAGAACTCTTGTTGCCTTTTGTCCACTCAGTAATACTTCAGACTTCATAGTTTCCTGAATTGTGCAGTGCATGCTGCATGCTGGGTGACCTCTAATTTCTTCCTCAGCTGAAACTTTGCAGCTCAGCCCCAGAAACACTTGTTCTCAAGAAACTGGGAATCCATTGGAATATGCAAATGGAAACCAAAAAAAAGCTGGAGTCACAATACTGATTTCAGACAAAATAGTTTTTAAGACAAACACTATAAGAAGAGACAAAAAAGGGCATTATATAGTAGTAAAACAGCTAATTCATCAAGAAGATATAACATTAATATATATCTATGCTTCCAACTAAGGAGCACATGTTTTAGGGTAAGCATTAGGGAGACAGAACTGCAAAGTGATCACGGCTCACCTCCTTCTGCACACCTTTGAATTCTGAGAACTAACTCCAAGAAATTAGGAAGAAATGTATAATCCATCAGATGATCAGAAACCAGCACAGGGGCACAAGAAATATGAGAAATCAGGAAAATATCTCTTCCCCCAAGGGAAAAGAACAATTCCTCATTCACAGACAATACAATGGAACTCATGAAATTGTCAGGTAAAAAATTTAGAATATTCATAGTGACAAAACTAAATGAGATGCAAGAAAAAAGAGACAACAAACTCCAGAAGATGTAAGAGAAAAGAGACAGTGAACTCCAGGATATGAAGTCCTTCCATGATTTGAAAGAAGAAATAGACACCATAAAAAATAATCAAACGGAACTGTTAGAGATGAAGGCTGTAATGGAAGAAATCAAAACCTCCCTCAAAAGTATTAAAAGCAGGGACCAGCAGTTAGCATAATGGCTATGTCACTGGACTCCCACGTAGTCAACCCCGGTTCACGTGCCGGACCCGGTGGCTTAAAACTCACACCGGGCGCATGTGCGTGCGTGCCCAAGGTCCCAAGAAGAAAATGGAGGAGAAGGGATTACAGTGTGGCCATCTCCCCTGAGGGGTGATTTCTCACTTTCTGTCTCTATGTCTCTCTCTGTCTGTCTGGCGAGCACACACACCCTATAGCGAAAAACCTCTCCAAAAAAAAAAAAAGTATTAAAAGCAGACTAGATCGTGTAGAAGATCAAATCTTGGATGTAGAAGACAAAACCTCTGATCTAGAAAAAGTCACCAGAAAGACAGAAAATTACCAAAAAACATGAGGATAGTATATGAGAAATACTAGATACCATTAAATGCCCAAACGTCTGAATCATTGGTATCCCAGAAGGTGAAGAAACTAATAACGGCATTGATAATCTATGCCTTGAAATCCCAGAAGTAAACTTTCCAAATCAGGAGAAGCATTCAAACATTAAGATTCAAGAAATACGAAAGATCCCAAATGGAATCAACCCAGGAAGATCCTCTCCACAGTACATCATAGGCAGATTGGCCAAAATCATGGATAAAAAAAAAAAGATACTAAAATTAGCAAGAAAGAAACATCAAGTTGCTTGCAAAGGTTATCCCATCAGGCTAATATCAGACTACTTACCAGAATACAAAATAGAAGTGTGCTTCCTGGAAACATACCACAAGGCTAGGGAGTCCTGGTCCTCGCTTTGCTCTTAAATCCTGTGGGAGAAATTGCAAATGCAGGAGGCCTCACTTATCCCTGAGTGGTGCAATCTTGGAGGAGAGATGATGTGAGTAAAGTGGAATCTTCTACTTTCCCTCTTCAGTGTTCACATTCGGATTTTTCACTCCAGCAGGATACTAGAACCTCAGCTAGACTCTGGAACTTTTGCAAAGATAATCTTGTTGGCGTGCATTTCTGAATAATTGGCATTTTTATTGGTGCATGAGAGCTGGAACCTCCTATTCTGCCTTTTTTTTTTTTTTTTTTTTTTGGTAATACTCTCTGAAAACTTTCTAGAATTCCCCATTCTCCATCTATTTGGTGTTATTTTAAAATTTTAATTATTATGTTTCAAATAATAAAAGAGTGTGGTCTCTAAATTATTTCTTATTTCTAGAAGAGAGCTTTTCTTTTTTTTCTTTTTTAGTTTTGTTTTGTTTTTTTGTTTATTTGTTTGTTTTTGCTATAGATTGTGTACTTTTGCAGGGAAGAGAGAGAGAGAGAAACAGAGAGAGGGAACGTGAGAAATCACCTCCCTGGGGAGACAGCCATACCACAATCCCTTCTCTTTCATTCTCTCCTGGATACTCACAATCACACCTAGCATGATTTTCAAGTGACAAATCTGGCACTCAAACTTGTGGGAATCCAGCACCTTAACTACCATGCCACCTGCTGGCCCCAGTTTCTACAATTTAGGAATATTTTTGTTCCCAAGCGTGGATCAGGTACTCGCATTTATTCTTAAATATATTCTTTACTCAGCAATCTTTCTTTAAAGCATGTATTTGTTTTTCTTTAATAAATATATAGTTCTTCTACTTAAAAACACTCACTGGCTCCTGACTGTTTTTATAGTAATTATATAAATTCCCTAATATGCCATGTACAGTTCACCCTATTTTAGGAAGATTATTCATTTGCTTACTGAGATTCAGCTATAGAGGGCTTTTTTAAAATCCTTAGGTTTGCTAAGGTCCTTTTTCTTCTTGTAGAAATATCTGCACAAAGCCAGCCTTTTGCCTGGTCCACTGTCTGCCCCCACCTGCCTCCACATACACTTTTACACCATTCATATTCCCCCCCAAGGAAATTTCTTTTGATATTCCATGTAAGTGTTTTAATGTTTCTTCTCTAGGAATTATTTTCCTGGTATCTGCTCTTTGCCCTCGGTAGGTTAGTCTCACAAAAGCCTGTGTTTCCTCAGAGGATTCAAAGCATATGTAATTAAATATCTCTTTGAGTTATTTGTTTAATAACTGTTTCTTTCTCTATTTAGCTTTTTAAGTTCCTAAGGGCATTCAACATGTCCGCGTCACTCAATTCTTAATCTCCTGTACCGAGAACGTATTAGACACAAAAATACATATTTCTTGTAAGAATAAATGAATGGATGGATTAATGAATTAAAGAAGAACCAAACCATACCTTATGTATATATGAATTCACTAAGAAAATTACTTTGGGGCTTAACAGAAACTGCTGACCTAACATTGAAATAATTTTGTTATGATAATGTGTGTGGATTTATATTGTAATGTTTTAGTTTGATTAAATTTTAGAATAACATCTGGAGCTTTTTGTACTCTTGAGATAAGAACTATGTCTATATGCATTTGTCCTATAAATAAGAATGTTCTTTAATCCTCTCCCCAGAGCTGGGTGACATAACAAAGGTAGGCTCTCTAGCAGTGGCAAGACTGCTCTGTCTGTAGAGACTCTTATTAAAATGCTGTCTCTTCACTAATCAGAAAAAAATGACTCAGAACACTTGGGGCTCTGACGGCTTCCAAGATGAGCTCCAAATTCCTTCTCTTTCTGCTAGAATACAAAAAAATTGGGAAGACTTTAGAGCAATCTCTTCCTTAAGGATCCTCTTTCTCTCCCTTTGTGAAGGGAGATAGATGGGGATGAGGGATAATAAAAGTATATACTACTGTAAGCATGTGCACATGTGTTCCTTGTTATTAGAGGCAAATAGTCATAGAGAATATGGACAGGTCTGTGACTTGGGCAATATTGCCTGGACATAACTAACCTGATTTTCTAGCAAATCCTTGGCATTTGTAACTGTCAGGACAGAATTCACATTATCCTTCTCCAAGGTTAGTTGGATATCATTAAACATTGCCAATTTGCATTTGGTGAATAAAATGAAAACAATGTATGAAGTCTCTGGAAAACACTGATGATAGAAGAATCTGAGACATCCTTGTTAAAAGGTGAGAATCAAATACCAGTGGGTGGTATTGGCATGTCTTATTGCTTGAAAAGGGCAAAATCTGCTTCTTTGCTCAAACTTGGCTGAGGCAATTACCTTGATCACGTCAGAGTTAACGAAATGCCAAACATTTGAATCTGTCCATTGTTTGAGTCCTTTTTTAAGTTTCAACTTAAAATATAATCTGAGTCCAAATCTTTGGTTTTCCATCTCAGCACACTCTGCTTCCTTCTAGCTTTTACTTCGATCTCATAGCAAAAATAACTTGCCTAACAAAGCCATTTGTCACCACCTCTCCACCTCAATTACGGTCCCCTTTCACCATTAGTTTCTATTTTTCTATCTCAGCTACTTATATTGATATTATGGTACATACCACATTTTTTATTATTATTATGCATCTTTACTGATAATCCATAAGCTTCATAAAGATAAGTAGCAGTGTTCACTCTTCTTTTCTTATATTTATTTTTATAATTTGTGGAAGAGTACCAATCATCAAGTGCTTAAAGAATATTGAATAAATTGTTTATGTAATTGAATTATTTGTGTATTTATTTATTTAAGAATATCTGGAAACAGCAAATGGCATAATGTTTACATAACTGGAATCCCATGTAGTCGACCATAGTCAAGTCCTAGACCCGCTGGCTTAAAACTCATGCTGGGTGTGTGTGTGTATGTGGGTGTGTGTGTGTGTGTGTCTGCATGTGTGTGTGCTCAAAATCCCAGGAGGAGAATGGAGGAAAAGGGATTATAGTGTGACCATCCTCCCTGGGGCATGGTGATTTCTATTTCTCACTTTCTGTCTCTCTATCTCTCCAGCAAGCACACATACCCTATAGCAAAAATCTCTAAATAAAAAACAAAAACAAAAAAGAGAGAATTTGGTATGTCTTATCTGACTGAGCTAATAACTATAAATTTATTATTATTATTATTACATTACACAGAAAACTCAGGCCTAAAACAAAGTATATGACTTGTCTACATTGTTTATCTAGTAAGTGACTCAAGGGTGTTGGGAAGTTCAGGCTCAATACTTGTGCTGGTCCTTGTCCCATGTTCATGAGGAGTTAGAATTGCAGGCAGAAAGAGAGGAGAGAAAGCAGAGTTTTACCGAAGGGAGATAAGTTTCCAGCACAGTGGAGGGAAGGGGGCCTGAGCAGGTTGCCATAGATGGACTGAAATGACCTGATTAAAGAGGATCCTGACAAGGAAGAAAAACCTGTTTCTTTTCTAAATGGGCTGTCCGCCCAGGTCTTGGAACGTAAGAAACCTAGGAGTCTTGGAAGAGGCCAGATGGCTCTGTACTTTCGTTACTGATGGAGAGTTCCTTATCTCTGTGCTCGAACTCTGACTGGTTTTGATCTAATTAAGTTCATCAGCAAGGAGGAAATGTGAGGGGGAAAAAAGGGTATGTTGTATTGTAACTAAATTAAAAAGAAAAAAAAAACACAATAGCTTCATTAAATAAACTTAGTGACTCTCTCTCAGGGTTCTTGACCTACTAGCCTATGAGTGAAGTCTAACTCCTAACTCAGAGAGGAACAATGTCAACCCAGGAGTGTTCATTTCAAATCAGTATTCTAAAAACATTGTGTTTACTGTTCCTAGTAGCCTCGAAAAAAGTAAAGAAATAGGAAACTAACATTTTTGACCCTCCACTAGTACTTGCTCACATTGCTACCTGCTGCTTCTACTGATTCTGAAAAAAAAGATGTTTATTTTAGTCTGCTATATGCATTGCTAACAGAAATACCTGAGATGGTGTGATTTATCAAATAAGAAATGTATCTGTGACTCATGATTTTGGTGGCTGGAAGGTTGACATCAGACCAGTCTATGACATAGCCAACAGAAGCAGTGAGGTGGGTGGGTACTTTCTATCCCAGTGACAAAATTAAGTCGCACACCCATGCTCAGATTCCAAATGGAAAAGAACCCCTAGATTACAGGGAGAGCACTCATTGGAAGCAGCTAGGTGACAAATCCAATAGAGAAGAAAAATGAATTTGGGAAATTATTTACATGCCCTTTCATGTAAGATAACTTTTTTTTTTTAGTTTAGTTTATTTATCCTCCTGAGGAGGGAAGAAGAGGGACTATGAGAGAGGTACCCTTAACGATATCTTCATGTTGCAGTTCTCCTCCAAGCCCTGCAACCAACCAGGATGATAGGTGCACCCATACACAGACCCAACATGTTGGAGAAGACCCAGGACACAACCTCATACCCTTCCAATTGGTGGCGAGAATTTGCACAGCAGTGTCCCATTACCTGCACCACCATTGCTGGGTCAAAAATTTTTAAAATAATTATTTATTCAATTTTATTTATTATTATTATTTTAAAATTTACTATAGGGCACATGTGATCACCAGAGAGAAAGAGAGAGAGAGAGAGAGGAAGAAAGTGAGAAAGCAAGTTGCCAGGTCTGGGACTTGAACTTTCGTTGGTCATGTGGGAGTCCTGCATCTTAACCATCATGCCACCTGCTAGCTCCAATATATTTTTTATAAAGGCACCCATTTTTCTCGATTAGGACCCTACAATTATGACCTCATTTAACCTCAGTTACCTCCTAAAAGTCCTATTTTCATGTTTGCTTATGATGGAGAGGTTTTTTTTTTTTTTTGGAGAGGTTTTGCTATAGGGCATGTGCACACGCCAGAAAGACAGGAAGAGACAGAGAGACAGAAAGTGAGAAATTACCCCCCAGGGGGGATGGCCACACCACAATCCCTTCTCCACCATTCTCATCTCAGGATCTTAGGCACGCATGCAGACGTGTCTGGTGTGAGTTTAAGCCAGCGGGTCTGGGACTCAAACCATGTCGACTGCATGGGAGTCCAGTGACATAGACATTTCACCAATTGCTGGTCCCTAAACATAGGAATTTTAAAGGGACACAAATCTGTCTATAACATCAAGATAAAGAAATGAGAAGACTGTGTTTTTAAGCCAGATGATGATGAAACTACAAAGGTGCAATGTAGTTAATATTATTGGTTAGAGAACATTTAAAATCCAAACTGCAAATTCAGGCTAAAGAGTAAGAAAAAGATACACATGGAGACATCACGGGGATCAGCAGTTGGCATGGTGGTTAAGGCGCTGGACACTCCCACGTGGCCTACCGTGGTTCGAATACCGGACCTGTGGCTTGCTTTCTCACTTTCCCTCTCCCTCTCTCTGTGTATCTCTCTCTGGTCAAATTAAAATAAATGAATAAATAAATAAAAATAAATAAATAATTATTTTAAAAAATCAGCACAAGATTGAAGGTACATTTGCTTATAAAAGCAATGGTGGAGCAATTGTGTTAAAGAAAACAAGTTAGACTGTTAGAATTAATTATTTTGGATATGGAGTGGTTTTAGAAAGGACAAGATTCAAAGTATATTTATGGACATGTGTAATGAAGGAGGTTGATAAAATATCTTTGGGGAGGAGGAGATGATATACCTGAGTAGCAAGTATGTTGTAAAGTGTGTGTGTGTGTGTGTGTGTGTGTGTGTGTGTGTGTGTGGTGTATGTCTGTGTGTATCAATGTCATCCAATGCAATGGCAGGAATTTGGTGGCAAAAAAAACCTATGTGAAGCAGCAGTGTCTTTAATAAAAAGACTGACTAAGAAAGTTGTGGATGACACTGACTAGAACATTTCCCTCCCCTGATGCTCTGAATAATCATTAGTGAGATGCAAATACTGGACTCTCAAATTTTATTTACGTGAATAACCACATTGCAATTTGCAAGATACAACTCCCCCTTGTAGTATCTGTACAAAACAGCAAAAAACAATCATTGAGGCAGATTAGTATGGTATGGTTGGTCCTAATTGTTGTCTGCACTCACAGAGCTGAGATAGATCAGTTCTATCTATATCTATATTCAAATAATCAGCTAAAGGAAAGAAGACTCAGGATGTATGATTGCTATCATTTTTTTTTCCTAGTACTTTGGCTTGCAGATGGCCTTTGAACTTCTACTTCCCCCTGCCCTGCTGTTTCACTATAGTAGTCAACTTCCCAATCTCCTATTGCTGAGATCTGGAGGGGCTCAGCACTGTGAGTTATTTTTCTGTGTGTTTATTGAGCACCTCTCATTGTAAGTCTTTTTGAGGAAGGTTACCAATCTTCCAGAAAGATGTTTATGCTTTCTGCCCCGTTCCTTTACCCCTCCCCTCTTCCACTCCCTTCTGAGCTGGGAAACTAAATCTAGGAACAGCCAAAAATCCCAGTTTAATTCCCTGAACAGAACTTACCTTACAGCCACACTACTTTTCTTTACATGGCTTTTAGTTGGAAATACTAGGAACTACTTTTAAGAGACATCTTCTGATGGACCTTTCAAGATATTTAGTTTCCTGTATTTCATTCTCTATAATTGCACATAGAAGATGACCTGAGATTGTGAGTAAATATAAGATTTCTCCTCTATTTGGGAAGTCTTTCCAATATCCTCTACATAAAAATTAGTATACTTCTTCATTAATAAAATAACTATTATTAGACTTCTATGATAACGATTAACTCATCATTTCATACCTGTCTCCTTTAGTAGATAAAAAGCTCTTTGTGGGAAAAGTGTTTATTTTCTTAATCTTGAAATGGCCCACCTTAGTCTAGGTTCATCAATTAATAATAGCTGCATTAATTGAATGTTATGTGCCAAGAAATAGTGAAATACTTTACTATTATTAATGTATTTAACTCTCTTAAAAACCAGTGTGATGGTAGAAAGTATTTAGCTGAATAGTGACTAGGGCAGAGAATTCTAGGCAGAAATATTATGTATAAAGCCTCAATTCAGGAGAAAGTTTGGCGTCCCTGAGAACATTAAGGAGGCCAGTACCCCATGACTAAAGACAGAGATTAGGTGACAGGGATGAGTCTCAAGGGGCAGGCAACAGTCAGATTGTTGGAAAATCTTGTAAGTTACTTTAGGATATGGGATTTTATATTAAGCAGAACAGTTTCAGGAAATAATTACTGAATAGATGGTGAGTGAATAACAGAAGCCAATCTGAATAATGTTTGTATTACTTTTTTGGGGTGCATCACACTGAGATTTCAGAATAAATAGGCTATTGTTGTTGTAAAACATATTTCTAACTAGTCTTCTTAAAATAAAACATGTTTTATTCTGCGACCCTTACGTAATATGGTACGCTTGAGACAGAGCACATGAATAAAGGAGAGTCTATGACTACTTTGAAGACAGGTCTCTTCTGTTACTCTCTGATTTCCTGCAGAGAACCAGCAGAGAAGTCCAGCCCACAGGGAAGAGAGAAGGTAGGGGGCTTTGATGAGGTCTACTCAGGTCAACCTCCTGAGGTTGATAGCAGAATGGGAAGGAATGGTGCGAGACTGAAGGAAAGCGAGGACTCAAGGGTGAGTGCCTAATTCAGTTTGTATTCTGAATGCCTTTCTCATTCCATCTTTGCATTGGCCCTGGGATTGAGGATGACTCTGATTTTTTCTACTTGTAGCCAGAAACATCCTCACTAATGGATTTGTAGTACATGTGAGTTTGAATTTTATGGTTGTGTGTCTTCTGGTAAGTTGCTCTCTAAACCTCATTGTCCCCATCCATAGAATGCGTTTGTCCCAAAGAGTCACATGGCACAATTTAGGTAAAATGCTTAGCATAATTATCACTGTAATGCCCAGAAAATAGTAGAGTATGATGGTTAGGCTTATGATGGATTAGCGTTAAATTAGGTTTCTACTCAGGCTTGCTTATATCCTTGATGTCTTTGTTGTTCTTGAAACTTGATGTCTTTCCAAAGAGAAAAGATCACAGTAAATATTTTAAGCCACCAAGAAAAGCAGAAAGGAGAGATACTTGGGGATTAGAGATGGAGGTTCATGGATGTGGATGTTCATAAATACTACCTTGGGATATGACATTTCTAGTTCCAGTAAATATGTAGTTAGGTAGTTTTCTAGCTACTCTGGATGATTTAAAGAATATGAAATATATTCTCATCCATCTAGGAGCTCACAGATGAATTGTAAACATTAGGAAAACTATCCTTGTATTAGTGGGAGGTAATGTTATAGTCTCAGAATTTATTTCAGTTCTCCTTTGAAGTAATATGCAGTCTATGAAACAATTTTTTAAAAAATTAGCTCTTTGGAAATACATATTATTAAGTATAGTCACTTTGCTGTATAATAGAGCACAGGAGCTTATTCATTCTAATTGTAACTTTGTACCTATTGGTCAACATCTTTTTAAAGGGATTTTTATCATGGTTTTTGTCATAGAGCACATGAGCTCACCAGAGAGGGAGAAAGAGAGAGACAGTGAGAAGGAAAGTGAAAATTCATTCCCCAGGGTGGATGGCCATACCACAGTTTCTTCTCCTATATTCTTCTATAGGGATTTTTGGGTATACGTGTACATGTGCCCAGCATGATTTTCAGGCCTCCAAGCCCAGAACTTGAACCACAGTCGACCACATGGTAGTCCAGAACCTTCAACCAGCACACCACCTACCAGCCCACCCTTAAAGGGACTTTCTAAAAATTATATTTTCTTTCATAATTTCTTATTACATTTAATTATTGTACACCTTTATGGCATACAATATGATTTTCAAAGCAAGCATGCTGTGTGTGATAATCAAATCAAGGATATTACCATATATTATACAGAGAACCTTACATTCAACCAAAAGCCTTACATTCTTGTGTTTAAATGTCTTATTTTTAACTGAGCATCTCTGAAGCCATTTTTGAAGAGAAATTAAAGACAATTCTATAATATACAGTAAGATTCCATAATTATTTGTCACAGCGCTTTGGCACAGAAAGGCATGATACTCACGTAAGTGAAGAGTGCAGAGTTGTGGAGAATAAATTCTGTTACCATGGCAACCTGATCTGAAATTCACAAGGTGTATTTGAACCTAGGCTTCTTACTTGGAAATGAACACAAGCAAATAATTAGATAACTAAATTGCTGAGACAGCATGTGAGAAGTGTATGTGTGTGTAAGGAAAAAATCCTTTCTGAATCTTAATCATCATCTCTTGGTGATGCATCAGAATGAAACCAGAGTGGACTGAGCAGTGATTTCTATTTCAAACTAGCCCTTATAAAGGCTTGGGTCCTTTTCTTTCATCTAGATCTATGCTATTCCTTTTCGAGATTGCTGTTGAATTATGTAAAATGTGACCACACAGATTTCCTTATCTATCAAAGGAGGGGTTAGAATAGATGATGCTTCAGCATCCTGATTAGTACAGCTAATGAGACGGATGCTGTTGGTTTGAGATTTCAGCAGTGGTTCGAAGAGATGTTTTTCATTCATCTTCAATGGGCTTAAACATATTTTTCTCTCCATTATCTAGCATGTGTTTAGGCATGGGATAATTCAGGGCAATTGTGAAATATCTGTCCCAATTAGCTCTAGCTGAAAAAAAAAGTATTTATTGAAAAAATACAATTTTTAGCATGTAGACTTCAAGGTAAGGAAATGCTCTTATATCTTAATAATGGCCAGAGTTAGAACTGGGAAGTTATTGGCCTCTTTGCAGCTTCTTTCTCTCTCAGTCTCTGTTTCAGCAGCATCATCATTGTTAGTACTTTTTTCTCTTACCTTTGCTTCATTGAGCACAGGTCATTCTGTATTTTGAGTTAACTGACATCGACCTCAAGCAGGAGTAACAGCAATGTTCTAAGCAGAGGTGAATGGTTGTATGCATACCATTGTTGCAGCATTTGCATGAAGAGTAGGTGCTGGTGTCTGAAGCTCAGGAATGTTAGGAGCAGGAGAACTGATCATTGAATACCTATTCTCTATGACAGTCTGGTCTGGCATAGGAATTTTTAGTTCTGAATATCACAAGAAAATATTTTTGATATCACTGTCCAGATAATATTGACTGGGTATGTGAAATAGGTGTAATATAGATTTAAGTGTGGGGAAGCCAAGTTGGGCCCATATGCATGAAAAGCAATGGAAGCTGGCATCAGAAGAAAAAAAAATAAGCAAAGGTAAGAGTAAAAAGTACTGACAATGATGATGTTAGAAACTTCCTAAAAGAATAATGAAACCTGAATTTGATTTCCCAAGGCACCATTCCAACCAAAAGAAAAGATAGCCATGTTGAATTAACAGGTAGTAAACTCACTTCCACACTGCAGCACCACAGGTAAATAATTTGAGAAGAATGATTAACACATAGGATACTAAAGTATTATATCTCCATCAGTGGACTATTGTGGATGCATGCAGCTATGCTTCGTGAAAACGATTGTAAGAACATGAACAAACAACTCCTAAAAATATCTAGATTTTGTTGAGCACTCTTGATTATTTCTTACAAAAACTTTTCTGTGTGCTTCACCAAAGAAGTGAAACTTCTACCAATGCATTCAGCTTCTACTGATGCATTCAAACTCTGAAGCAAAGAATGTAATTTACGGGAGATTCCATAGAAGAATGTATATTTGTCCCTTATGGCTGGGGGATGTGGTTCTCCCATCTTGTCTGTCATCCAGACCTCATTTGAATGGATCTTATTGACAGATATTAAACCAGAGCCCTCTTGGCAAGTAGGCTGGCCCATTCAACTCACTCGTGCCATGAAGATAGGATCAAAGCTCATTTTGATAAAATACTGCTGTGATTTTTCACTTTGTGGCTTTTCAGTTATGATAAGCAGCTTGGGTTGATAGTCACTTGATGTTACACTGTTCGAAGTTCACAATACCAACACACAAGGGCAAGCCTTAACTGTTTTGTAGTAGATATTTGCAGATGTTATAGCTTGGCTTCAATGCTAATAGATCTACATTGTTTTCTTATTGGACCTAAGCAGAGGATTTATGGAGCATCTACAACTGTCACTAATATTTCTAGCATCATTACATTTATGGGGTCATATAAGTAAAGGGAAAACAACTTGCAGGTCATTCAGTGGTGAGATGGTCAAGGTGGCTGTATGATTTGTGTGTCAGACCTGGTGGCGTACCTCAAACAGTTCAGGGAAAAGTGGAATTAAAATAGTTCAATGTAAAAATGCTTTGAAATCTATGCTTAGTTTTTTCACAATATACATTTTCATGAACTCTTTGACGACTTCACATGTGTGGATGTGCATGAGTAAGTGGACAGATCAGTATTTCTTACCAACTCACTGACTTTTTGTTTGTTCCTTGAGTCTCTTTCTTAGAAACTGTGAATTCTGCCATTACTTTTTGTTTGGTGCAGGATGATTTATAACCCTGCTTATAAGCCACAGTGTATTGCATATAAAAATTTGCAACTTCGAGATTTTACCAGAATTTGATTTTCTTTGTTAATGCTTAGTATATTGGTGTATTGGGCCAGACAGTGGTGCAGTGGTGAGGTGCTGCTGTACATTGCTGGACCCACAGGAGAAGTTCCAGGGTTAGAGTCCTGAGGGTGTCCTAGGCACACTAAGCACATGAGCAAGCCCATGGTCTCAGCTGACTGAGGCCAAGGGTGAAGTGCAGCATAGAGGCCTTATTGGGAGTGCCTGTCTTTATCTCTCTCACTTCCTCTTGTCTCTCTTATCAAATAAATAAATAAACTCTTGGGCTAGCTCATGGTGTGGTGATGAAGGCAAGTGAATCCCACATGGATGCCCACACAATTCAAGTTCCAGACACAGAGCTCGAGAAACATGGCAGGCACGTGTGTGTGTGCCCTGAAAGGAGGGAAAGACGGAGGACAATGGATGACAGCATGACCATTTCCATGGGAGAGTGCTTTCTCCTCTCCTTCTCTCTCTCTCTGTGTGCATTTTGTGTGTGTGCATATGCACGCACACGCGTATGTGTCTTTAGCAAGCTCATGGACCCTCTGTAAAAAACTTAAAAATAAATAAAAAAAGTTTTATAGAGGGAAAAATATTTTAGTATCATTGTTCCATAAAACCTGTATTGGTTCCTCAGTGTTAATCCTGTCTAAGGCCAAGCATTCCTTCCTACGGGAGTGCATGGCACACATCGCTAATCATGAGGTTTTCTTTCCAGCTGAGCCTTGACAAGTCTTCCAAGTCCTTTCTAAGCAGTCAAACAACTGATTGGAGCAGGCCTGGGGACTATTTGTCATTCCAGGGCTGAGAAATCAGAGAAGCAATGTTAGTAAGGGCTAGAAGAAAAGGTCAGGAAAGTGTGTGGATGACATCAGACAACACTTTAGCTTTGAATTATAAAAGCGATGTAGCTGAGAAAAAGAATTTACTTCAATTTTTTTTTTGAGAGGTTTTTCTATAGGGCGTGTGTGCTTGCCAGACAGACAGAGAGAGACAGAGAGACAGAAAGTGAGAAATCACCCCCAAGGGGGGATGGTCACGCCGCAATCCCTTCTCCTCCATTCTCCTCTCGGGATCTTGGGCACGCACGCACACATGCCCCGCTGAGTTCTAAGCCACCGAGTCCGGGACGCAAACCGTAGTCGACTACATGGGAGTCCAGCAACATAGCCATTACGCTAACTGCTGGTTCTCACTTCAATTTTTTATCTGTCCCGCCACAAAACACTTATGACTTAGTGTGAGCGACCCTATTTTCTGATTCCTTGCCCTTTTATATTATTATTATTTTATTTATTTATTTATCATGTTTTTAGAGAGTCTTTTTGCTATAGGGCACATACACTCGCCAGAGAGACAGAGAGAGAGAGAGAGAGAAATCACTTTCCAGGGGAGATGGCCATACCACAATCCCTTCTCTTGGGATTTTGGGCACGCACGCATATGTGCCTGGTATGAGTTTTAAGCCACCGGGTCTGGGACTTGAACAGCAGTCAACTGCGTGGGAGTCCAATGACATAACCTTTATGCCATCTGTTGGTCCCACCTTTTATAATATTAATAGATTATTATCAATGTCTTTTTATCCTAGCAAAGTCAATTTTGTTTTTCATTTTCACCACACACAGGGATGTGCATCACAAAAGATCAGAGAAAAAGGAAATGTATCTTACATATCTAATATCTAATATCAAGCAACCAGCTCACACTACTAACAGTGTTCAAAGGTAGGAAGTAATGGATAGAAAGAAGAACGACATAGACAAAATAAGGGGACCTGTGAAAGTTAGATACTGAAGATTCTTTCTTTCTTTTAATTTATATAATTTATTTTTTTGAAGAGGTTTTTGCTATAGGGTACGTGCACTCACCAGAAAGACAGAGAGAGACAGAAAGCGAGAAATCACCCCCCTGGGGGGATGGCCACACCATGCTGCAATCCCTTCTCCTCCATTCTCCTCTTGGGATATTGGGCATGCACACACATGCACCCAGCGTGAGTTTAAGTCACCAGATCCGGAACTTGAACTGTGGTCGACTACATAGGAGACCAGCAACATAGCTATTACACCAACTGCTGGTCCCGATACAGATACTGGAGAGTCTAATTTCATGCTTTATAGTGGTTTAAGATCTTGTGTTTTTCTGAAAAGTTGATGAAGTCTATTCATCTTCACTCCAAGAAAAATTGCTGTTGAAATCTTTAGTCCTGTATATAATTGCACTAACCACATATGTGTGTCACTATATTCTAGTGCACAATTTAAGGTTCAAATTAAAGTCAATGTGATATTTATATAAGTTAAAATATTTGCATCTTTATGCTATATGACAGCTGCAACTTGAAAGAGAAGTTTCATTCTTAAGATTTAAATATGTAATAACCATTTTTTTCTTTTTTTGTAGAGGGTTTTTTTTTGCCTCAGGGCACATGTGCTTATCAGAGAGAGACAGAAGAGACAGATACAGAGACAGTGAGAGGGAAAATGAGAAATTACCTCCCAGGAGGGATGGCCATGCCACAGTTCTCCTCCATTCTAATCCTGGGATTTTGGGCATGTACACACCGGTCCCTGGCAAATTCAGGCCTCCGGGTCCTGGATTCCAACTGTATTTGGCCACATAGGAGTCTGGTGACTTAACCACTTTGCCATCTGCTGGTCCCCATAATAAGAACCATTAAAGTACATCTTCATATGATACCTTCTTATAAATACATTGTCATTAAGCAAGAATTATATTTTCAAATTCTTAGTGTGATTTTTTTAAATGTCCTGTTTAGGGGATCAGCAGATGGTGGAATTGTGTTGCTGGCCTCCCACATGGCCTTCTGCAGTTCAAGTCCTAGACACGGCAGCTTGAAACTCAGGCCAGGTGCGTGTGCATATGTACCCAAAGTCCCAAGAGGAGAGTGGAGGAGAAGGGATTACGGTGTGCCTATTCCTCCTGGGGGGTGGGATGGGGTGATTTCTCACTTTCTGTCTTTCTGTCTCTTTCTCTATGGTGAGTGCACACACCTTATAACAAAAAAAATCTATTTTAGTATGGATTTTATATTTATAATATCAACTATGAGGTAGAAAAATTTAAAAGTCTTTTGTTATTTCCCCAGGGTTTTTTTAATATTTTATTTATTTCTTCTGTAAGACAGGGAGACAAAGAGAGAGAAAACAGAGAGAGAGAGAGAGATAGCATTCCCAAAAAAGTCCTAATGCCATAATCCACCCTCAGCCTTCAGCAGCACCAGATTATGGGCCTGTTTGTGTCTGGAATACTCAGGGAAGCCGCTGGACTTTCCAGGTGGATTGCCTCCAAGAGCCTTGTATTTTACTTTTGCATCGCTGTGTGACTCTGCCCAGAACCTTCTCCTGTGGCTTCAGAATTGAGTAGTGCAGTATCACTGCACTATTGTAGCTTACCTATTTCCCCAGTTTGATCCAGAGGTAGATTTCTAGATCAAAAGGGATATTTATTTTTAAGCTTTTTGATAAGAGTGATGGTCCTATATGTTTATTTATTTGATTGATTGAAAACAACATTTTCCCTATTGGAATACAAAACATCAGTTAAGAATGCTCCATTAGTGGGAACCAGCAGTTAGTGTAATGGCTATGTCACTGGACTCCCACGTAGTCGACCGCAGTTCGCAGTTTGGTGACTTAAAACTCACGCCAGGCACGTGTGCGTGCGTGCCCAAGATCCCGAGAGGAGTATGGAGGAGAAGGGATTGCGGCGTGGCCATCCCCTCTGGGGGTGATTTCTCGCTTTCTGTCTCTTTGTCTCTCTCTGTCTGGCGAGCGCACACGCCCTATAGTGAAAAACCTCTCAAAAAAAAAAAAGAATGCTCCATTAGTCTTTGGAAAATAATGGACATGTCACTCATGGTAGCCTAACCAAATGCTCTCTCTTAATGTGACAATGAACAGGTTATTGAAAAAAAAATGTTTTGAAATAACCTGGATCTTGTTTATTTTATTGCAGAGTTTTTTTTTAAAAAAGAGGCTTGTTTGTTCATTTTTTTTTTTTTTTTAACTGAGGTCTTGTGCTCGCCGAAGAGGCAGAGAAATAGAAAGCAAGAAATCACCCCCAACTCCCCCAGAGGGTATATGACTGTGCTACAATCTCTTTTCCTCCATCCTCCTCTCAGGGTCTTGGATGTGAGCGTGAGTTTTAAGCCACCAGGTCCGGGATACAAATCGTGGCCAACTATGTGGAAGTCCAGCAACTAACCATTTATGCCACCTGCTGGTCCTTCAACTTTCTGAAGGATTTCCATTGCTTGTCTAGCTCTGGCTGGTCCCAGTTGATTAGATGTCCCTGAAGTTCTCAGAGCTCTGAGGTATCCTTCCAATAAAGTCCTTATCCACTTCAGTTAGCTACTGTCAATTTCTATGGTCTCAAATAAACTCGTAAAAGATGCCATACTTGTTTCTAAATTTCCCTCTAAGAAGATCAAACTACTTTTTATTTTCATCAATAGTAAATGGAAGTGTCAAGGTAGGATTCTGAAAAAAAATAAAGGTAAATACCCAAATGGCATGTTTTCACTCAAATATGCTTGATCAGAAACTGTATTCTCTCATCTTTCATTGTAACCAAATGATTTGGGCTTGCAGTTATTATCACAGGAAATAAATGAAATCTCTACCTCAAAGTTAGGAAATTTATTTTTTGATAGGGTCATAGGTCCCGAAGCAAACACAAATGACTTTATTATGCTCGACACAGATTTTCATTTTATTAGTATGGGCATATCTCCTTTGGAGTCACTCTGAAACTTGTCCCATCTTGCCAGCAAGTGATCATCAATTAGATGTTTCTGTGAACATCTAATTGACTGCGATGATGTGCAGATATAATTTTGCTTCTCTTTGTGTATCTGTCTTTATTCAACTGTGTCTATCAGCAATGAATGTATGAGGGTGAAAACAGCTATCTATATATTATTAGAACTGGTAATTAAGAAAAAAAATCACCTGTAAAACTAATGGAAAGATTGTTAGAATCTATTTGGTTTGAATAATTCTATTTGCATTTGGAGTTAAAGTTAAATGTGAAAGAACCAAAGACCTGGCCAAAAGGAAATGCAACTAATGAGCTGTGAAGATGGCGTAGTTATTGACACTGAAACTGGAGAAAAATGTTATGAACAGATTCAGGCATTCCCTTTTTCTGAAATCAAGACAGAGAAGGAAGCTTTCAATGAAAGCATTTGTGTAAAGAGTGAGGAGCTATTCAGCAGCAATGAACCCTAAAATAAACAAGTTTGGGGCCAGAAGGTGCATAGTGGTTAAGGTGCTGGACTCCCACGTGGCCGAGTGCAGTTCGAGTCCTGGACCTGGCAGTTTTAAAATCTCTGCAGATATGATGTATGTGTCCAGAAACCCAAGAGGAGAGTGGAGGAGAAGAGATTGTGGTGTGCCCATACCCCCATAGGGGGTGATTTCTGATTTTCCTTCTGTTTCTCTGGTGAACACACATGCCCTATGGTAAAAACCTAAAACAAACAAACAGAAACAAGTGGGCTGATTCATCTCAGAACCGATGTCATTCAATAAAAGAAGTACGTTTTTAGAATTATGAGAAGGATAATTATACTTTCCTGATTGTTGGTAGAATGAGTATATAAGTGTAGAATGTTGGCAATATTTAGGCAGGCTAAGTGTGCTACCATTTATATATATATATTTTTTTTTTTGGAGAGATTTTCACTGTAGGGCACGTGCGCTCGCCAGACAGACAGAGAGAGACATAGAGACAGAAAGTGAGAAATCACCCCCCAGGGGGGATGGTCACGCCGCAATCCCTTCTCCTCCATTCTCCTCTCGGGATCTTGGGCACGCATGCACACGCGCCCGGCGTGACTTTTAAGCCACCGGGACCGGGACACGAACCACGGTCGACTACGTGGGAGTCCAGCGACATAGCCATAACGCTAACTGCTGGTTCCCAAGTGTGCTACCATTTTGAGTGACAAATCTAAATTCACAATTATTTAACCACTATGATCACTGTATTATAAATACCACAGTGCAAGTAGACAGAATGGAGCCAAAACTTTAAGGTAGATGTTAAGACACAAATTTCTTTTCTTTTTTAAAAAATATTATCTATTTATATTTATTTTATTATTATTATTAAGTTTGTTATAGGACATGTGTGCTCACCAGAGAGAAATAGAAAGAGAGAGAAAGAGAGGAAGTAAGGCACGATGTCCAGGACTTGAACCATGATTGCCCATGTGGGAGTCCAGCACCTTAACTGCCACATCACCTGCTGGCACCAAGATACAAATTTCTAAAGATAAAAATATCAAAGGCATTTCTTTCTCTTTCATATCACTCTTCATGCATGGACCAACTCCAGTAAAATAAAAAAAGACATATTTATTGAACATTTCTTAAGTGCAAGGCTCTGTCTAGAAAACTGAAGATATGGTTATAAACAAGAGAGTCAAAAACTGACTTTCCTCTCTTCTAGAAAGGAAGACATTTAAAATAATGTGTGTGTGTGTGTGTGTGTGTGTGTGTGTGTGTATTTGTGTGCGTATGTTTATGAAAGCCAGAAAGAAAGAGAGAATAGGTGTGTGTGTGTCATATTATTTCAATTGATGTGGGCAGGCCAGCTGGGGGCATGGAAGCTGGATCCCACATGGCTGACCTGACAATTATGTCCTGGATTCAGCTGCTTGAAAAACATACCAGTCACATACACATATGCCCAAAATTCTGAAAGGAAGGAGAAATAGTGAAGAAAGGATTGTGGCATGACTATTTCCCATAGGGGTTGCTTTCTCACTTTCTCTTTCTCTCTCTGACTCTTCTGGCAAATGCAGGAACACTTTGGCAGATAGATAGATAGATAGATAGATAGATAGATAGATAGATAGATAGATAGATAAAATAAGTGATATGGGCACAAAGACTCGTACTGCATGATGGAAGGTAGAGAATGCCTATTTTAAATAGCATGGTCAGGAATAAGTTCTCTAAAGACAAATTAGAGTACACTATTGAATTAATTTAGAAAATTAGTAAAGATTTTCTAACAAGTCAAAATAAAATAAAATGCTCAGGAGTAGGCTTGACCACAACACTTTTAACCATAAACACTGAAAATTATATTTCTAAAGTGAAGTGAGAGAACAGGAATGCAATGAAGAGAAATTATATAGGTCCAGACTATATAGGGTCCTGTAGATCATGGCACTAAATTTGAGAGGTATTTTATGAAATGACAGTGAGTCATTGGACTCCTTGGATCATAGAGTCATGTTCAGCCATTTCTCTGTTACCTAGCCCTTTTTCATTAGATGGAAGACTGCCATCACTGGTTGAGGACGGTCCTGTCCACCGCATATATCCCTAAGCATATAATATGTAACAAGATGTGTCTATAGGTATTAAGCCTTCATAGGGGGATCTGTAACATCTAGTTGAATATAAATCTAGTTCCGAAACATCAGTGAAATTTTATGTTGTAGCTATTCCTAGCAAAAATGAAGGAAAAATACCAAGGTAATTAAAATTTAGAATCAAAGACATGTGTTTATAGTTGAATAGATGATTAGGACAATACACCCCCTCCCATTTGAAATGAGATTTCCCTATTTTCATAAGGGAAATCAAGCAAGATGTGAATGCTGTTTCTTTAGGCAGTGCCTTTGTGGACTAAACTTTGTCCTTCAAACATAGTGCTCACGTTAATTAGAACAGAGCAGCAGGGAATATTAGAGGCTTAAGATACTCTGTAGGTTTACATCACCAAAATGTCTCAAATTAAATACATAGCATCTTCCTCCTGATAATAACTGAATTGCCTTAGCGTTTGCTTAAGGTAGCACATTAAATGTAAAGTAAGAGGACTTTGGTTCTGCTTATAATCTGAAAATAAATGTGAATCTAGATTTTCTTAGCCAATATAAAGAATTTTCACTAATCGAAACAAAGTGTTACTGAATAATACACACACACACCACACAGAGGTACACAAAGAAAAGACTACCATCCTCTTATTTTCCTGTGGCAAACAAGATAAAGACATGATCATGAAACCTGTCCGAATGTTGGGAAAGTTCTTTTTATAATTCTGTGAAATTATTTCTGCCTGAAATTTCTTCTTCTAAACTTCTCTGATTTTTATCCTAATAAAATCATATGTGTTCCTTAGAACCTAGACTGAAATTTAATATCTATTGATATGCTATGACTACACTGGACAAAACTAACTATCCAACTTTTATGTCCTCATAATTCTCAATTCATGAAACGTATCACATCTTTCTGAATTTATCAGTTCATGAGTCCATCACCTCCACTTTACTGAGAGGTTTTCTAGAGAATAGATTCAAATGTATCTTATCCATTTTCTCAAATCTAAGCCAAATTTGGCATTTAATGTGCTTTAAAAAAATGACAGGTCAACAAAGGTGGGGGCAGCAATGATCAAGTTACAGTCCCTATTATTTTTGTATTTATTTAGGATTTTGCCATAGAGTGTGTGTGTGTGCTCACCAAAAAGAGACAGAGATAGTGAGAGAGAAGGTGAGAAATCACATTCCTCCCCTGCTCCCCCCCCCGCCCCGAGAGGATGGCCACATCGCAATCCCTTCTCTTCCATTCTCCTTTTGAGATTTTGGGCTTGCGTGCACATGCACCTCACGTGATTTTCAAGCTACTGGGTCCAGGGTTCGAACTGCAGTTGACCATGTGGGAGTCCAGTGCCTTAACCACCATGCCACCTGTTGGCCCCAACAGTCCCTATTTTCAAAAGCTTCTATCATGTTTGAGAAATACTCATGAAATAGTAATAAATAATGAGGGAAACAATAAGGTCCCAAAACTTCTGACTATAGAAATTGGAAAAAAAATAGTTATTATAGAAAACTTCATGAAAGAAGACAACGTGAGGTAGTCCTTCAAATATAAACGATAGAGGAGTTTGAACAGATGCCTGTGAAGTCGGTATTATAATCAGTATCTGTGTACACCATTTCTGAACCTATGGATGTGACTTTGTCACTGGGGAGAGCAACAATTGGTAGAGAAAATGTCTACTTAACTCACTATTCTAATAATTTAACAAAGACTCTTTACAGTTTTTGAGTGAAGAAATGGATTCCATAAAATACTGTATAGATATTCCAACACATACTTTAACTTGGACTAAATCAATTAACTGGCCAATAGCAATTATTATGCAGACTAATTTTTCTTACCGAACAAAAGCAAAAACATCCATTGAGAGAAAGTTAATTTCAGAGAGAACAAAGAAGTAACTTTCTACCATCTAATTATTTTTCTTTCCTTTTTCTTTCTTTCTCTCTCTCTCTCTTTTTTTTTTTTTCTTTCTTTTGACAGTAACAGGAAATACTCAGGCAGCCTAAGCAGTCTATCAGTACATATTTGTACAATATCATCTATTCTGGTAGATTGAGGTCCAGGATTTTCAGTTATTCTGAAAGCTTATTACAATATTTATGTTCAAGAGAATTTATAATCCCTCTATGAAGATGAGACAAACACATATAAGAGAGGAGCCAGCAAGTAGGTGGGTTCATTATGGAGTTAGACCGTGTATTGGCCACATTGACTAACAAAGTTCTAGAAGCTAAGGATAGAAAGTTTTCTTAGAGGTTTTCTTAGAAGAGATGATATGGGTTAGTCTTTTAAAGAGTGAGAGGGAGGGGTATCTGGTGTATATGCATTCCTAGAAAAACTAGACTTGTTGTTTCTGTTAATATGACATATTATATACATGGTCTTGTGTATGTTGAACCACCCTTGCATCCCTGGAATAAAGCATACCTTGCTGTGATGAATAATCTTTGTTATATGTTATTGGATACGATTTGCAAGTATCTTGATGAGAGTTTTTGTAGCTTTATTCATCAGAGATATTGATCTGTAGTTTTCATTTTTTTCTCATGTCTTGATCTGCTCTGGGAATGAGGATGATGGAAGCTTCATATAATGAATGTGGAAGGAAACCAGCAGATGACATAATGTCTATGTCACTGGACTCCCATGTAGTCAACCACGGTTCGAGTCCCAGACCCAGTGGCTTAATCTCACACCAGGCGCATGTGCCCAAGATCCCGAGAGGAGAATGGAGGAGAAGGGATTGAGGCATGGCCATCCTCCCTGGGGGACGATTTCTCACCTTCTGTTTCTCTGTCTGTCTCTTGTCTTTCTGGCAAGCACATGTACTCTATAGAAAAAAACCTCTCAAAAAAAAAATGAATTGGGAAATTTTCCTTCCTCTTAGATCTTCAGGAATAATTTTAGTAGGATAGGGGTTAATTAATTTAATTTAATTCCTTTAAAATTTTGTATAATTCAGAGGTGAATTGTCTTTGTTAGGAGGATTCAATCTCATAGCTCATTATGGGTTTATTCAGGTTTTCTATGGCCTCCTAATTCAATCTTGGTAGATTATATGCATCTAGGAATTTGTCCACTTCCTCCATATTCTCTTGTTTGTTGGCATATAGTCACTCATAGAATCCTCTAATGATGTTTTGTATTTCTATTGTGTCTGTTTCATTTCATATTGATGTGTCTGGTTTCTTCTTTTTTTTCAGTCTAGCTAATAGTGTGTTCGTCTTGTTAATACTTTCAAAAAATGAGATTTTGCTTTCATTTATTTTCTGTATAGGTCATTTATTTTCTATATCATTTATTTCTGCTCAAATCTTTATGATATCTTTTCTCCTGGCATTTTGTTTTTGTTGCTTTTGTTGTTGTTTTTCTAATTCCCTGGGGCATGATGTTAGGTTGTCTATTTGCCACCTTTCCATCTTTTTCTTATGCACACTTAAGTACTATAAATTTCCCTCTTATGACTACTTTTGCTGTGTCCCATGGATTATTGAAACTCATGTACTCATTATCATTTGTTTTCATAAAGTTTTTTGAGTTCAGACTCAATTTCTTCGGTATTTAAGAAGTCATTAAAAAGTAGGTTGTTTAGTTCCCATATGTTTGTATATTTTTGAGGATGTTTCTTGAAATTAATATCAAGTTTAATTCCATCATAGTCAGAGAAGATGCTGGAGATAGTTTCTATGCCTTTGAATCTGTAGTGGCTTCATTTGTGTCTTATCATATGGTAAATCTTTGAAAAGGTTCCATGCTGGTATGAGAAAGATGTATATTTTGTGGTCTTAGGGAAGAAAGTTCTATAGATGTCTGTCAAGTCCATTCAATTTATAGTACCATTTAGGTACTGTGTTTCCATGTTTATTTTTTGTCTAGAAAATCTCTCTAAAGGAGATAAGGGGGTATTGAGATCCCCAACAATTATAATGTTGCATCTTATCTCTCCTTTTAGCTCTAGCAGTCTTTCCTTCATGTATTTAGGTGATCCTGAGTTGGGTGCATATTTATAAGTGTTATGTCTTTTGATGAATTACCCCATTTACTATTATATAACACCTTTCTTTGTCTCTTCTTACAGTCTTTGACTTGAAGCCTATTTTGTCTGAAATTAGTACCGCAACTCCAGCCCTTTTTTGATTTCCATTTGTATGGAATATATTTTTCCAGTCCATCACTTTTAGTCTGTGTATGTCTTTATCCATAAGGTGCATTTCTTGTAGGCAACAGATAGAGAATTTCTGTATTTTATCCATTCAGCCAGTCTGTGTCTTTTGATGGGAGGATTTAATCCATTAACATTCAGTCTTAGTGCCGATATTTCTGGACCTGTTCCTATCATTAAGTGAACCATTTTCTTGGTTTTTTGTTCTATTAAAACTGTCTCACTTTTTACTTTTCCTGATATAGCACTCCCTTCAGAAGCTCTTGAAGAGCTGGTCTGAAGTTGGTAAATTCTTTCAGGTTTTGTTTATCCAAGAATGTTTTTATGTTTTCTTCCCATATGAAGTATAATCTTGCTGGGTATAGTATTCTTGGTTGAAATTGTTTTTCATGTAATACTTTGATTGTATTTCCCTGTTCTTTACTTGCCTGCATTGTTTCTGATGAGAGGTCCATCTGTTGGGATAACCTTTGTAAGTAACTTGACATTTCTCTCTTGCCAATTTTAGTATCTTGTCTTTGTCTGTGGTCTTGGCCAGTCTGGCTATGATGTGCCTTGGAGAGGATCTTCTTGGGTTGACTCTATTTGGGGTCCTATGTATTTCTTGGGTCTAGATATTTGGATGCCTCCCTATGTTTGGGAAATTTCTTCCAGGATTTCATGAAATAAATTATCAATGCCCTTATTATTTTCTTCCTTTTCTGTGATACCAGTAATCCAGATATAAGGGTACTTGATGGTATCTAGTATTTCTTGTATATTATCCTAATTTTTCTTGGTTGTTTTCAAAGTCTTTTTGATACTTTTTCCTAGGTCAGAGGTTTTGTCTACATTCAAGATTCAATCTTCTGCATGATCTAATCTACTTTTAATACTTTTGAGGGAGGCTTTAATTTCTTGTATTACATTCTTCATCCCTAATAATTCCATTTGATTCTTTTTTATGGTGTCTATTTCTTCTTTCAAATTGTGAAAAGACTTCCAGATCTCCTGGAGCTCATTGTCTCTTTTATCTTGCATCTCATTTAGTTTGGTCCCTACAATTCTGAATTGCTTATCTGACATTTCTATGACTTCCATTGTGTTGTCTGTGGGTGATGCAGAATTGATGTTTTCCCTTGGGGGAGAGATTTTTTTGTTGGTTGCTCATGTTTCTTGTGCTTCTGTGATGATTCCTAGTCATCTGGTGATCTATATGTTCCTTCCTAATTTATTCAAGGTATCTCTGAGTGTTAAAAAATGTGCAAAAGTAGAAAATTGGCAATCTTGGGAACAGCAGTTGGCATAATAGCTATGTCACTAGACTCCCATGTAGTAAACCGTGGTTTGAGTCCCGGACCTGGTGGTATAAACTCACACTGGGTGCATGTACATGCATGCCCAAGATCCTGAGAGGAGATTGGAGGAGGAGGGATTGCAGCGTGCCCATCCCCAGGGATGCTTAGCTTACAGATTTCTTGCTTTCTGTCTCTCTGTCTCTCTGGTGAATACACACACCCTATAGCAAAACCTCTCAAAAAAAAGAAAGAAAGAAAGAAAGAAAGAAAGAAAGAAAGAAAAAAAAAAAAAAAAAAGAAAGAAAGAAAGAAAATTGGCAATCTCTCTTCTGCTCTGCCTCTCTGTTGCTCACCAACACCCTGCAGTGTTGTCATTGGCCCTGAGTGATCCTAAGTCCACCCTGTTTCTAAAGAACAGGAGCACTTGAAACTGAGCTGCTGAATCTCACCTTAGGAGCAAAGAAAAGAAATGATTGCACACATGTGTTGGTATCCAAAAGACCAAAGTTCTGAGAGTTCAAAGGCAAGTAGGGGAGGCCATGAGACAACGGTCCTGGCAGTTATGCCCTGTAGCCCCAGGCAGCCTGGTGTCCAGCAAAGCCATCCACTTGAACCAGTATCCCTCAGACCAAAAATGCCTAATGTTCCCTTGATACAGTAAGTTTGATTTTGAACACTATACAACAATTTGGAACTGAAAAATTTTTGAGGAACTTTAAAAAAAATCAATTTTTTTTTTTTTTATAAAATTGTGTGCTTTGAGCCAGCAAGTGGCATGGAGGTCAAGGTGTTAGATCTCACATGCTCAACCTCTTGATTCCAGCCCTGGACCTGGTGGCTTGAAAATCATGCAGGACATGTGTGCTGTGTGCATGCCCAAAATCCTGGTAGAAGAGTGGAGGAGAAGGGATTGTAGAGTAGCCCTCCTGCCTTAAGGGATAGTGGGGAGGTCCTCACTTTCCTTCTCTCTCTCTCTGATGAGTACACATACTCTATAGCAAAAACATAAATAATAAATGGAAAAGAAAGAAAGGAAGGAAAGAAGGAAGAAAATTGAGTGCTTTGGCTTAAATTCATTTTACTAATGTAGCATCACAACTTTCACTCCTGACTGTCCCCCATTACAAAGCTTAGCTGGTGATTGCAAAGTAGCAAGAGGAGGGTTCTGATTTCCAAAGAAATGGCAACTGGTCAAGAGGAAAGTCTAAGTGCAGTTGCCACATACCAGTGAAGATTCCTGGGGTATGCTTTTCATGGGCAGTTCATTATGTACTTCTTGAAGACTGGCTGAGGAAGGTCTGACGTCAGCTCTGCACCTGCCCTTGTGCAGCGTGCTGGGCCATCTCCTTGCTGAAAATAGCTCCACAGCGTGGTCTGGGCTGGTCTGAGATACAGCAGCAGCTGTGTGCTTTTCTTCTTCCCTAAGACACTAATCACTGTGTCTATGAGAAGAGTCTGAGTGGGACAGCAGATTGCTCACTTCTCTTTTTGTGTGTGTTGTTTAATTGAGATTACTACCAACATATACACAAGAATGTGGGCAACCTATTCCATGACTTAAAACACCTTCAGATGACTTGCTGAGTGCCAGCAATGGCATAGTGGTTTGAGGCAGTTGGATCCCATGGGGCCTCTGTTGTATTCTTTTCACATAATTTTTCTTTGGAAAACTCAATTTCTTCTCCCATTCAACTCTCTCTCTTTCTTTTAATTTTTAGAGACAGATACTTGCTATAGAGTGCATATGCTTGCCAGAGAGAGACAGATAAACAGAAAGCAAGAAATCACCCCCCAGGGGAGATGGCCATGACACAATCCCTTCTCCTCCATTCTCCTCTCAGGATTTTGGGCACATATGCACACATGCCCACCATAAGTGTAAGCCATCAGGTCTGAGACTTGAACTGCAGTCAACTACATGGAAGTCCAGTGTTGTAACCATTACATTGTCTGCTGGTCCTGGCATTCAACTCTTATGCATTCTTCAAAGCCTCTAATTGATACCACCTCCAGAAAGGTATCCAGGCTACTTTTTCCCCCTGTAATAAATTTATATTCTGAATCCATGACATTCATTATCTGTTTAATTTATTCAATATTTACTAAACATTCTCTGAACATCACAGGTATCATTGTCACATATGGTTATTCAGTTGTAATATGAACAATTCTGGTTTGAAACAACTAGAGGTTTCTAAGGGCAAAAATTACATGTGCTTCTTGTTGCATCTAGCAGAGTACCTTATTTATGTTATTAGAGGTTTAGTTAAAAATAATTTGTTGAATAAGTCAATATTAATAGATCTTGACAACATTTGTTAATGATAACTGACAAGTGAGAAGGGACTATTTCCTATCAGCAAAGAAAATGAGTCATGGAAAGTTATTTTAAAAAGCAGATTGTAGGACTGGTGGGATGGTGGTTAAGGTGCCTGGATCCCACAAGTCTGACTGCACTGTTCAAGTCCCAGACCTACAACTTGAAAAACACATGAGGAGCATGTGCACGCATGCCCAAAATCCGAGAGGAAAATAAAGGAGAAAGGATTGCAGCGTGGCCATCTCCCCAGGTGGGTGCTTTTATACATTCTCCCCCTGTCTCTCTGGCAAGCACACGCACCTTATAGCAAATTTTAAAAAATAACATAAAGCAAAATAATGCATTATATAAAACTTAGAAGAACTATGAGTTTTGATAAATGTGGTTTAGACAAATCATTTTTGGTAAATTGCTGTAAATCTTTGACCAAAATAGTGGGAATCTTATTAGGAAAAAAATGATCATATACCACAGGTCAGTGTTCTGTTGTGTCTCCACATTCTCTCAGCTTGCCTATTGTTTTGGGTAGTCTAGACCCATTTTATACCCTAAATTGAAGGCATTAACATAATGTTTCATCTGCTGATGCATTGTTATCTAATTTACCACTTGATTTGCTCCCTGTTTTAATATTTTCAGACAGTAATATACTTTTATAATCTTTAGTCTTGTGTTTTGTGAAGTTGGTAAATAGTGTACTGGGGTGTTAAATCATACGGCATAGTTTTTTATTTATTTCATTTTATTTTTTATTATTATTAAATTTGCTATAGGTCATGGACACACACCAGAGAGAGACAAGGGTGGGGGGAGTGAGAAGTCAAGCTGTCAGGCTGTCAGGTCTGGGATTTAGACCTCAGTCTGCTCTGCAGGAGTCCAGTACCTTAACCACCATGCCACCTGCTTGCCAAATACACAGAAAAACTTTAAAAAGAGTTAACTACCATCTTCTTGATAGGATAAAGCATAGCATATTCATATATTGTGATTATCTGCACTAATTAGTATCATTCTTTTGGGGTTAATAGAAACTATTTTAAGAATAAATTTTAAAAATTAAGATTTGAGAGAGAAATCACAAAAGACTGTTGTATCATTCATACTGTCTCAGCCTCAGGTTGTATTTCTACATGATTTCAAGAAGAGAAACAACACAAACAGTAAGAAACAGAAAACAGAATCAAAATCTTAAAAGAGAAAATAGGTGAACAGATTTTGGTTACTATGTTTTTTGATGTTTGGTTTTGTCTTCATTGTAAAATAAAAAAAAAAAGGTTGGCTGACGAATTTTTCATATTGCTGCTAATTTTGTTGATATTATTCCTTTGAATCTTAGAAATCAGCTTTCTGGAATCTTACCAAAGACAGTTTAGAGGCAGATATCAGAAGTCGTCTATTCAACATTCTTATGTTGCCATGCATAGAGTATTCACGTGTCTGGGAAGTGGCTGGCTAGCTATAAGCCACATCTTCCATTCTTCTCTGTATTTATGGGACCATATGATCAGCTCTCACTAAAGCAAGATGAGCTATTGTCCATGTTTCACAGAAACAAAAATGTTGGTTAACAATCTGGGGCATGCCCTCTCCATACTCTTGTTCATACTTTGACTGACTGCCAGATGCAAAGGATTTCAAGCTCCTAGAGATAGTGGGGTCATGAGATGGAAGGAATCTAGGTCTCTGAAATCTATGCACTGGCTAAGAACATCTGCACAGGAGTAATGTGAGCCAGAAATATACTTTAATGTATAAATTGCTGAAGTGTGGCAGTAGATTTGTTGTCGTAACTAGAATCATCTTGTTCTCAACACGAGTATTGGTATCTCCAGTGATGTCCCCTAATACAGTTAGACTCTTCTGTTGCCAGTTTTCATTGCATTAGGCAGAGAAGTCTTACCAACCATAGTTCTAAAGATTTTCTTTTCTTTATTTATGATAGAATGCCTGACTGTGTGAGAGAGGGAGAAAGAGAGAGAGAGAGAGAGCGCACCCAAACCGTCTAGTCATGCAGCCATCCTCTTCCTCAAATAGTCCAGCCTCTCAGAGTTTGGACACACATGTGCCCAGCATATTCCAAGACAACTAGGCCAAAGATCTGAACTGTGGTTGCCAGGTGGGATCAAACTTCTTTTGAGCAACTCATTACCACTGCACTATGGAGCTGGCCCAAGATTATTTTTAGTATCTTTTTAGTCATCTGTCTAAGATAAAACATCATGGCTTTTGATTTACTGTCACTTTACTGCCAACCTGCAGAGTTGGTGCAAGGAGCATAAGTAAGATGAAGGAACTGTTTAAGCTCCTGGATTCAGTTATACCTAACGCTAGGCACCTAATTCCTACATTCTCTTTCTTCTATATTTTTCCCCCATTCTTCTTTTTTTCTTTTTCTTCTTCTTCTTCAAATTGGTATGAGTTGTGTCAACTGAAAGCATACTGACTAAAACCACAGCAGGCTATAAGGAGGCCTATGAATCTAGTATAGGAGCTTAGGTTAGTTGTGATTACTCATGAATGTTCATTGTCACCTAAAGGGGAGTGATATTTAAGTACAAAATTAGGACATTCAAGGGGCCGTTCCTTATAGATCAAACCATCTTAGTGAATATATACCAGCAAAAGTTTTAAAGTTGGTACAAAAGACTTTATAAAAGTTGTTGAGGCATAGCAGTGCTTTATAAGAAAATACTTTGACTTATTAATAGTTACATAAAGCTGTATGCATGCTTTAATTAAAAGTTAAGTAAAACATAAGTGCTGAGGCGTTTGTTCCATAAAATATAAATGAGTTACAGTCAAAAGCTTCTTTCATTCTTTCCCCTTTTTTTTAATGACCTACATATTGAAAACCAAAAATATATTCCTCATGGAATCTAAACCTAATGGACAAAGTTTGACCAATTTTGTGGTATTTTGCAGTAACTTTTAATTATGACTCCAGCAGCAGTTACGAAAGACTGAAGGCTAACATATAGAGCCTTAGGCCCTACCAAAATAGGTTTCTACAGAAAAAGTCCAACTTTTCTCAAAGAAAAAAATCACAATGAATAACATTTCACACAAATTCAAATAGAAGAAAGCAAAATTGAAATTGTAATGATTTGAATGTGAGTGATGCCAAACATTCTCTCTTTGTACAATCACAGACACTAATTTGAGCAGTATAACAAATTTTTCTATTTAACTGAGTCTTCTCTTCCTACCTTACACAAAATACTGATTTGGTGAGTTTTCAAGACAGCTTATGCTAAAGTTCTTTTAAATATAATTTTTATCAACATCACTAATAATGTATTAGATCTATTATGTATCAAAGATATTCACATGAGAAGTTATAGGCTTCTGTACTCACACTATTTAGTCTGTCTGTGAATTCCACTGAAACTACCTCATCAGCCACAGATGGATTAAACAACACTGTATTAAAGACTTAATCATTAGATAATCTGCCTCATTTCTATCCTTTACTCTTGACCATAGCTTTTCTCTGAACTTATTTGAAAACTTTGGCTCAGATCCATTTGCTTTCTGCAGACCTTCTTGGACCTCAGCTAGTGGAACAACTTTTGCATGTTACATTCAGGTACCCTCATCACATGGCCTTTGGTTGTACCTTAGTCTACACTGGATGTCCTTCCTCATCCTTGGTTCATGGAACTTGAACCCACACTTACACTTTTCCAAAAGGAAGACTTGAGCAATTCTAGTTGACTCTCAGAGACAGAAATCAAACCCAAATTGGCTTGGGTGAAAGAGAAAATCAGTAGGACTGGCTGGGAGGCCTAATGCTTAAGGGGACCAAATTCCACATGACTGACCACAGTTTAAAACCCTGCCCTGGCGGCATGAAAAACTTGCTGAGCATGTGTGTGCATTCCCCAAATACTGACAGGATGGAGGCATGAAAGAAGGGATTGTGGCATGACTATGCACTATTGTGGGGGAGGGGGCTTTCTCCCCCTTCCCTCTGTTTTCTTTCTCTAGCAAGCACACATGTCCCTGGAAATGAATGAAACAAAGACAAAGTTAGTGGCTTGCTTATCTTAAGGATACCTGGTAAGATAACATGATGTTCTAGCACAGACAGATCCATGGTCTCACAGAATGCCACCAAAACTCCTCTTCTCTAGATTGTGACTCTTTCATTTTGAACCCATTGGTCAGTATGTCCCCACAAGGAACATTCCAACAGTAGCAGACTTAGATGTGATCCTCTCAGTAATCATGTAAAAGAGTTTTACTTTTCCAGTAGTTCCACAAAAATCCAAGGATGGAGTTTCATTGGACTGACTGACTTAAACCACGCTCCCATCTTGCTATGACCTGAAGAGAGAAACTACTGATTGGTCAGGACTGGGTAAAATATTCATAACTGAAGCAAAAAGATTGATTATGAAAACTGAAGGATTCCAAAAATTAGGGTCAGTGTGCTGGTATCAAAAGATGAAGAGCTATGGAACAAGTTAAAACAACATGCATCGAATATTTGTATATGCCCACTGCAGTAATACAAAGCACAAACAGCTTCTCCCGTGACCAAAATATTATTTCTTTTCAATATGTGCTATACTTGATTCCACCTAGAAATAGCAGCAATTGCAAAGATTACAAATTGCTTTATAGAGCTCCATGTCACATAAAATTTTTTCTAAGTGCAGTCTCTATGGACCTGTGATGATTAATCGACATCTAAATATATCTGTAAAGGGGGAATGATGATTATATAGTCAATCCCAAGAGAAGCATTTCTAGTTTAAACAGTCTAAATAATCACTGTGTCATTTTCCCCAATCCAAAGAGCCTATCCATCAATAGTGAGCTGAAACAAAACTTTTCCTGGGAGACTGAATGTGGGAAAGGAATTGATTTTGTTGGGTTTCCCATTAACATTAATTACCATGCTTTGATGTGCCTCAAATGCTTCTTGACAAGGATATGATCTACTGGTGGCAAAAAGCCATTTATATTCATTTGTAATTAAGCTTATCTTTGTCCTCACTACATCTAGATGGGTTAAAATAGTACAGTTATGGTCACTCTATTTAAAAATGTATCCCCTGACTTTGAAAGATAGATATTGATATGAAATGACCTTTTAATTTTCTTTCTTTCTCTCTTTCTTTCTTTCTTTCCTTCTTTCTTTCTTTCTTTCTTTCTTTCTTTCTTTCTTTCTTTCTTTCTTTCTCTCTCTCTCTCTCTCTCTCTCGTTCTCTCGTTCTCTTTCTCTTTCTCTTTTTCTCTCTCTTTCCTTCTTTCTTTCTTTTCTTCCTTTTTCTTTTTCTTTTTTCTTTTTTGGTATGGGATATGTGTGCTTGCCAGAGAGAGACAGACAGATGCAGTGAGAGAGAAAGTGAGAAATTATCCCCCAGGGGGATGGCCACACAGTAGTTTCTCTTTCATACCCATCCTGGAATTTGGGATCCACATACATACATGCCCAGTGTGATTTTCAAGCCACCTGTTCTGGTACTTGAATGCCAGTCAACCGTGTGGGGGTCCATTACCTTAACTACCATGCCATCTGCTGGCTTCTCTTTCTTTTTTTTAAAAAAGACTTTTGACAGGGGCCAGCCAATGACATAGTGGTCAGGGTGCTAGACTCCAATGTGGCCGACTGTGGGTCAAGTCCTGGACCTGGCAGCTTGGAACTCATGTTGAGTCTCTGTGTGTATGCATGTGTGTGTGTGTGTGTGTGTGTGTGTGTGTGTGTGTGTCCAAAATCCCAAGAGGAGAATGGAGAAGAGATTGCATGTGAAAAAAAAAATTTAGCTTTCTGTCTCTCTGTCTCTGTTATTCTCTATATCTCCACAAGTGCATATACCCTGTAGCAAAAAATCTAAAAATCTGTTAAAAAAAAAAAAAAAGACATCTGATGACTTTTGAGAGCACCAACTGGCATTAGCTTCTGGAAACACAATCAAATGATTAGTTTAGGTGAGTAGAATATGAAGACACTAACAGCTACATAAGAAATAAGTTCTCCAGATCAAGGACTGATCCTTATGTATTTATAGTAATGGTGCCTGGCAAATAATAAGCACTCAATTGGTGATAATCAGATTCCAAGATAAAATTTTAAAAAAGTAAAATTCTGAAGCTATCCAAGTTCTAACTCATATTTATCCTGGTGAATAATTAAAGTTCAATTCATCAACAATTAGAAAAATATTAAGTAATTGGTCACATAGATAGAAGATCTGAATGTAAATCCAGGTTTTTCCCAAATCCACTTTTTTTTTTCTTTCTTTTTTAAATTTACTTTATTAGCACAGGAGGTTTTGTGTCTGAAAAGCATGAATTTGGGGATAAAGTCCAGGATTAGAATCCAGAATTCCTCAGCTCACTAGTAAAATGAATTTGGGAAAGTTGTTTAAACTTTCTGTTTCAATTTCAACATCTGAAATTTGAGTATATTATGACAATTAAATAAACTATGTTTAAATGATTTTAAGAGTGCCTGCCCTGTGGAAACTTCTACATATTGCTTTGTACATAAGTTCTGAAACCTACTGTATTTTTCAGCCAAAACAAACACTAACAGAGATGCACAAACGCACACAAAAAAACCAGAGTGTTTTGTTTTTGTAATAGAAAGTGTGTGCACTCAATAAAGAGAGAGAAAAAGAGAGAGAGAGAGAGAGAGAGAGAGAGAAAGCACTATCCAGTGGGATGTGGTCATGCTCTAGTCCCTTCTCCATTTCTCCATCCTAACAAGATTTGGGGCACCCGCCAAACACACACACACAAACACACACACACACACAGAGAGAGAGAAGCACGTGCAACTGGTGTGTTCCTCAGACAACTAAGGCAGGATCAAACTTTGATCAGCCAAATGGGATCTGGCTCCATTAATCACTAGACTATGGGACCGATCCCAAATCGGTGTTCTGTACAAAGCTTAGTTTTATCAGTTGTCACCCCATGTGCATTTTATTAGGTCTGACTAGATCAATGTGAAAAACTGGAGTGTAGATAATATTTCATGACCCCTATAGTTTTATAAATAACACAGAAGAAATGTTAGAGAGCTCTAAAGCACATGGACATACTTGCTCCTAAATTAATATTTCTTAAAGTAACTGATTTTCAATTATGTAAGAGCTCCCTAAAGTAGTACTCTACCCTCTTTTTGCCCTTTTAACTCCACTATAGATTTCCACCATATTTCTTTGATATTGTTACCTGAGTATAGTAAAGTTCTCTGAAATTTTAGTACATATAATATCCATAAACATTTGTTTCTTTTGCAAAGAATTTCAATTTGAAGCTAGAATATCTTTCTTTTAGAGAAATATTTATTTTATTTTATTTATTATTATTATTTTTTTATTTGACCAGAGAGAGACAGAGACAGAGACAGATAGTAAGAAAGCAGGCTGCCAGGTCTTAGACTCAAACTGCAGTTGGCCCTGTGGGAGTTCAGCACCTTAACTGCCAGTCCACTTGCTGGTCCTGAAACTGGAAATTCTGAGAATTAGTATTTCTTATTCCCATGAATTTCTCCTTGACCAATTTTGTTTGGTTATCAGAGTCTTCTGCTCTGATGCTCAGCTTCCTCTTACCTTCAAGACTCCACTCACATGTTTCAATTTCTTTGTCTTAACACTTACCCCTTCCCTTCTTCATTACACGAGGCAATTTAGATCTGTATCCCTTATTTGACTTTGAACTTCCCTTGGCATTTCTGAAGATTGATTAATGTGCTCACCTAGGAAAAGGACAATGTGATTCAAATCCCATGTAATATACCTGCAGATCTGACATTTCATCCTTTCTTTTAACCCTTCCTCACTAATATCCATAAGTGAAAGAGGTTTCACTTTTCTCCAGTGTGAATTTTATCACCTGCGCCCACCTATCACACACACAAACATCCACACCACTTACATGGGGTGGTTTACTCTTTCATGACTTCAGTATTTTTTCTCATCTACCCTATAAATTTGAAATAAGTACAGGAAAGAATAAAGATTGCATAATTACTTTTTTTTTGAGAGTTTTTTTGCTATAGGGCGTGTGCGCTTGCCAGACAGACAGAGAGAGACATAGAGACAGAAAGCGAGAAATCACCCCCCAGGGGGGATGGTCACGCCGCAATCCCTTATCCTCCATTCTCCTCTTGGGATCTTGGGCACACACGCACACACGCACACACGCCTAGCGTGAGTTTCAAGTCACCGGGTCCGGGACGTGAACCGCGGTCGACTACGTGGGAGTCCAGCGACACAGTCATCACACTAACTGCTGGTTCCCAAGATTGCATAATTACTTTTTAACACAGACAATTTACCCTAGATACCTATCATGGATTTGAAATGTTAAAAAAGTTATCCATTTTTATTTAAAATGGAAGTCTCCATTTTAAATACATCATTCTACTATTCTGGAGAAGTGGAGGGAAGGAAATCTTTCTTCCATAATTCTGTGCTGAGAGATTGAAGAGAGTGTTCTCTGCTCCCTCACCCCTCAGAGGCTAGCTCTTCCAGTATGGCAGCTAGTTACCACCGCTGGCCATTTTAATTAATGAAAATAAAAGAAAATTAAAAATGAATCTTTAGTCACACTGCCTGTATTTCATATGCTCATTAATAACATGTGGTTAGTGGCTGTCATATCAGTGCAGATAATTCCATGATTGCAGAAAGTTTTATTACACAGTCTTCAAAAGGAGCTTGCAATGAAACTTTCAAAAAGGTATTTTGAAGAGGTATTTTGCCCTCTGTCTTCTGCTAGATCTTGCATATAGAGATTATATAATAAAAATGAAGAATTTATTCTACCCTTCACTCCATTCTTATTTAAAGTATTACAGGGGAACAGAACAGTTATACAAATTAGATCAAATAATGGAAGTTTGTAATGGGATACTCTGATCATGAAAAATATGTATTTTTTCCATTTCACAATAATGTGTAATTGTATCATTCCTTCAACTGTCACTGCAAGATACTTTAAACTAGATTGTGACCTACTAATGAGTCATAATGTCAATTTATTGACAATAGTTTTCTTTAAAAATTAGTATTGTATCAAAGAAAAATAAAAAGAGTATGTAGTACATAGATAGAGTGAACATAATTTTATTTTACATCTGTTTTAGTTTTAAGAGAATGAATCATAATGTGAAATAATCGCTTACTGTGGGTAATATTTTTAAATATGTTTGGGAGAAATTATAGAAAAATCCAACAAAGTTGGCAACTTGACAAGTGCTAATGCAACGTTTTATTTTTCAACTTCTAGAGAGAATGCAAAGTGAGTCTATTTCCAAGGAACTAGAGTTTTAGAGCATTTAAAAATATTACTGATTTAGACCAAAAAAATTTATTTGTGCAAACTAATAAGGAAAAAGGCCACACATCATGCTACCTTGTAAAACCTTTACTATAAATTATTACATTCATCAGCAAGCTCAATATTCCTGAATTTCTCTCTGAAATTTAACTTGTGTGCATTTACTGAACCCTAAACCTTTCTCTACTTCTATCACTTCTCTGACTACACGTTTTTAAAAATTCTCTCTCTTCCTCTTTTTTCCTCACCCTTTCTCAGCTCTGTGATCATCCAAACAAGTGATATGGTCAAGCCTTTAAGCCAATAGTATTAGTCTGTTGAAGATGAGTTGTTTCCCCCAAAACTTTATATGTTGAAGCCCTAACCCTTAGTATCTCAGAATATGACTGTATTTGGAGATAGGCTCTTTATAAGGTGATCAAGTTAAGATAAGTGCATTAAAGTAGGTCTTAACTCCAGTATGACTGGTATTAGTATTTTTTTTAGGTTTTAGCATTTTTTTTAGGTCCATGTTCATCATAGGATCTTGGGCACACACGCACATGTGCCCAGCATGATTTTCAAGCTTCCAGGCCCAGCCCTGAACCGTGGTCAGCCATGTGGGAATCCAGTCCCCCTTAACGCCACCTGCTGACCCCAGCTGGTATTCTTGCCACCTGCTGACCCCAGCTGGTATTCTTCAAAGAAGAGCAAATGAAAGGATCCTGTGGAGATATGGGAAGATAGCTATCTACAAGTGAAAAACAGGCTTCAGAAGAAACCATCCTTGTAGATGTCATGATCTTGGCTCCTTCCCTATAGAATTGTGACAAAATAAGTTTCTGCTGTTTAAAGCACCCAGGCCATGGTACTTTTACAGCAGGCCTAGAAATCTAATATCCTCTGTGCTATTTTTCATCTTCCTTTTCCCTCCTATGTCTTAAGCAAATGCTTTATAGCTGAAATTCTTTAGTTCCAAGCAACCAGCATTGGTTCTGCTCAATTAGATGAATGGAATTTACTGGAGGATATGAAATAGCTCCACAAATCAAAGAAAAACTTTTGAACCAGGCCTCCAACAGGACAGGATCCAGAGAAACCAGGACTAACGGAGAGTTACGACTATGTTCAGTTTTTGTGTACTTCCTCCAGGCTCACATTACAGAGAAAGGATATTATTTGTCCTTCTTTACATGAAGTATTTATCCCCTGAGAGAACTAACGAGGACTTTGATTGACAGTTTCTCCAAGCTTCTGTTGAATGAGTAAAGTAAAATCAGAGTTTTCTTACCAGAAGAAGGGAAAATGGAATCTGTGGCAAATACAAATATGTCCTATATTTTGGGTTTATTTAGTTAACATAGACTGTTAAAAATTTTAGGAAACATACTGTTGGATATATCAAAGTATATCATTTATTATAATAAAATTTTTATATAAGTTGAGTAGATTCACATCAACTTACTTTATATGGCTTCAGGTTTTTAAAAGCCAAGTTATAACTTTTTAAAACAAGTACAGAAAAAGAAAAGATCGTGTAGAAGAAAATTGTAATACAGTTAGTTTTCAGTCCCTTTGATACATTGAAAGGTATTTGAAAATTTAAAAACAGTCATTTTTATTGCTTTGCATTAATGTAGAATTCAAATAATAGGGGACTATAATTTTTGCAAATTATCTTCTGTGAAACAGAAATATTAAAGGTTCAACAGTTTTTCCTAGTTTCTTGTGGAAATTGTTACGATGTCAGGCTCATCTACTTTAATGATTTGAACTACTTTCCATGTTCCAGAAAAATGCAGAATACACTTTTTCCCAAAGGCATTGTACATTGGAGGAGGCTTTACTTTGACATCTGTTAGTGGGTTATTTTCTGTCTTGACCTCTCCAACAGTTAGAAGACTGATCTGGAATGCATAGTTTCCATCTACCATTTTGGGATGACTGGTAGACCAATGTTTAGCTTCTACCACGTTGTTACTTGATTTTTCCACTAACTCAATTAACTGGAAAGTGGTATATACTAAGCTAAGAAATGTGAAAATAAAATGTCTGTTTTCCCTTGAGGAATTTATAATTAATGAGAAGACAGACACATTAATGAAATATGGCAATATAATGAGAAATAATCTAATGAGTTAGGTTTTTTTTTCTTCTTTTGAGCATAAATGAAAGAGAACAAAATCCTGTGAGGCAGAACTGAGAACAATTTTAAAAAGAGATTGGGCTAGATGTTATTAATTCAAAAATTTTTGTATATATAATTAAGCTTCAAAATGATTATTTATGCTGAATAGTTAAAATGCTGTATTGCTCAAAAATTTTAAATAATTAATTAGGTCTTCATTTTATATAGGACACTCTGAAAAAAATAATATTTAAACAACTGGGATGGTAAGTGCCAGATGTAATATTAGGCATAGGGTTTTAGCAAATAAAGTAACAAGGCATCCAGTTAAATTTTAATTTAATATAAATGATGGGTAATTAGTATAGCTGTGTCCCATATAATACATGGGACATACTTATACTAAAAAGTATCACTCAGTTTTTATTCGAAATGCAGATTTTACTGGGGATTCTCCAGTATATTTGGCAATACTATTCAGGATGGGGGTGGGGGGAAGGCAAACAAACAAACAAGAAAGAGGGAAACTGGCCTTGGGATGTGAAAGGGAACAAAAACAGAGATAAGAATGATCAAAGAGGGGGCAGGTAACAGAGAGAAATTTTTCATCAAAGTAGCATTATTTAGTATCCAAAGTGAGAGGATACTTCATTCCTATCCGTAAAATTGAGTATTTTATGTCTTATTCTATATAAATACTTCCGTTCAATTTAGGAAGAGTGATTTTCTTTTTATAGATTTGTAAAATTAACCTAACTATGGCTTTCATTAACCAAAATCCAAATGTCTTAATATCAAATATTTCTATGACTCCATTGATTGCTTATTCTTAGAAATATTGCAATGTTTTATGTGGACCAGAATTTCTGGTTGGATTAATTCTAGAGCAGTTTTATGTCTGAGAATCATATCTCTAATTCCTGTTAGAACTTGAGATTGATAAAGTACTGAAACTTTTCTTGGTATTCTTATGAAAGCTCTTGAACTAGTTACCCTGATTAGAAAGAATATATCCTTGTGCATTATATCTTACTTTATTAATTTAAACAAGTTTTACAATGATATATTTAGCAATCAGATGAATGCAGGATGTCACTTCTCTATGGTATTTATTCAACATTATGTATTGCTTTGGACATAATTTATATCCTAACAATATAATTCCCTCAGATCAACTGAAAAATAAATTGTGCATGGTCAATGTGAATAGAAAAGACTGCAGATATATTTTTACATTCATTTAATTTGTTTTCTAACCAAGGGACGCTTAAAAATAAAAAAGGCTGAAAACAGTTTTCATGCAGCAAGATTGCTAATCAATATCGGTTCAAGGAAACCCATTATTGTATACAATGAGTAGAAGTCATTCACTTCTACTCTCTTATGCTTAATTCTCAGAGATAGTATGGAATAAGGTAAAGGTAATTTTTAATTTGAACACTTTGGCAAATAATGCATAAGCTTGTACCACACAAATGGTTGAAGAATAAGATACATAGGCACCATCACCTTTATGTATTTTTAAATCCTAAATTTTCCTGTATGCTATTTTTAAGCAACACAACAGTCACTAGAAAGATATACCTCCAAATTTCTTTGCAGATACCTTTATGAAAACAAATAATTTATATTTATGCTTCAAAACAGTACCGTTTTATTTTCTTCCATATCTTCTTTAGAAAAGAGAATGGGGGAGGCAAAAGGAAAAAACATCATCAAACAACTTGCTTTAGAACCATGATGTTTTGAACTAGGAAGAACATTTAAATTATTCCTCCATTCATTCATTCAAAAAAATATAGAAAGTGTTCTCTTAGTCATCTCAGGTTGCTATTACAAAATACCATAAAGTAACTATTATTTTTTACAGTTCTGCAAGCTGAGAAGTTTAAGATCAAGGTGCTTCCAGGTAGATGTGTTTCTTGTGGAGGTGCCTCTTCCTGGCTTGTAGCTTGTCTACCATTTTGCTGATTGCTCACAGAGCAAGATATTTTTTTTTCCTGTTTTTAAGCACAGTAGTCCCATCATTAGGACCTTGTACTCTTGATCTCATCTAAGCCTAATTACCTCCCAGAGTCCCTGACTCCTTTGTCACTTAGGAGGACCTCTAAGCAATGACTCTCCAATAGGAAAGAGAAAGTCTGGCACCCACATCTTTGTTTGTGATACCATGAATCAATCAAAGAAACCAGGACTCCTTTTAAAAAGTCATTTCTAAGGTGGGACATAAAATATCTAAGATTAGCCTGGAACATATTTGATTCCATACCAATGTACATAAATAATTGAATAAGTAAATAAATGAGAAGTGTAGATACATTTCCTGTGTAGAAAAACTGCAAATAAATTTTTTAGACATTCTACCCTGAAGATGAAATTAATTCCTTCTTCCTTAAATATGAAATATGCAGAGTGACTTTCTTCTAATATCTATGGAAATGAAAAAAATTACAGTGGGAAAACTTGACAAGCACTGCTTTAGCCACTGATCAAGGCCAACATCAACAGTGGTTAAGTCATGTTAATAATGTATAGTTCACATGACAGGATGAGAATAGAACTTTCTCTCTGATCTTCCTATCGGAAATCCACAACCACGTCTGACCATAAGAAAAGCATAAGACTAGTCCTATTCAAGAAACATTCTATAAATACTTTATCAGCATTCCTAGAAACTGTCAAAATTGTCAAAAATAGACTGAGAAACTGTTAAGGTCAGGAGAGGCTACATGAAGACCAAATCTAATGTGAAATCTTATGTGGATCCTGAAACAAAACAATGACCTTAGATAAAAATGAACTAAAAGTAATTTTAGTTAATAATGTATCAATTTTGGTTTATTAATTGTATCAAATGTACCATATTAATGGATGATATTACAAATAGGGGAAGTAAATGTGGAGTATTTGGATACTCTATGTTCTATTGTCATAGTACTTCTACAAATCTAAAACTATTCTAAAAAAGTTGTTTATTTGGGTGTTCTTTTCTGGGGGGGATTTTTTGCTATAGGTCATGTGAGCTCATTGAACAGAGAGAGAGAGAGAGAGAGAGAGAGTGAGAAATCACCCTCCAGAAGGATGGCCATGCTGAAATCCCTTCGTCTCTATTCTCCTCTTGGGATTTTGGGCACGAATGGACCTGGCATGATTTTCAAGCTGCCAAGTCCATTACTCAGATTTCATAGTCACCATGTGAGAACCAGCTGCCCTAATCCCTGTTCTATGCACTGGCTCAAAGGTTGATTTTTTGTGTCAGGGGCAGGGGTGAGAAAAAGCTCTGTCCTTGTGAAAATTGTATATTTATGGAAAGAGATATTAACATCAATAAAAATAAAATACATGATATGAGAGATGGTAACAAATGCTACGGAAAAAACTAAACAAGTGAAAAGGAATCAGAAGTGCTAGCCAAAGTGTAAGTGAAGGTGTGCTCCATTACTTACTCACAGATCTATATGGCAGTGGAGCTAGGGCTTGAGAAAGAGATGATCTGGATATACCAGGCTTCTGGAATGAGTGACATCAATAAGAGAAAACAGAGTAAGACCATTCCTGGGGCCTCTCAAGTTATCTCTCAGTCCATTCAGGCTGCTTTAACAAAATGCCATAGACTGACTGGCTCATAAACAACAGATGTTTATTTCTCACAGTCTTTGAAACTGAGAAGTCTAAAATTAAGGTATGGATAACTTGGGTGTCTGGAAATGCCCCACTTCCTAGTTTATACACAGCCATCTTTGTCTGTAACCACGAGGTGGAAGGAATGAGGTGAATTTCTTGGCCTCTTTTATATAGGCACTGATTTCATTTATAGGAGCTCCATCTTCATGACCTAATTACTTCCCAGAAGTCACACCTCCTATGCTGTCATGTCAGTGGTTAGGATTTTAACATATGAATTTTGGGGGGACACAAACATTCAGACCACAGGATTTCTTTATTTTTAAACTTTATCATTTATATCTATGCATAATTGCTTCTTGTTCACAACATTGAAATACACCTGTGGTAACTTCCATTTAAAATATTCAGATAAAGGAAATCTACTTAAATGATCCATAAAAAAAATACTTTGATTCATATATTTTACTTGAGTTTCTATGTTTTGATTATTTATTGAGAACATTTTTCCCTCTCAGGCATATATACACATATAGCTCCAACTTGTGAGTTATAAATTGTGGATTTACCAATTTCATTTTCACTTCCTAGACTGCTCAGATTACATTTAGACTAACATAGTGATAATTAAGACCAACTTCTCCATATAAGTGGATTCCATCATTCCTGCACAATAGCAATTTGGACATAAGTAAACTTAAAAATGAATAAATATTGACTGATTCAAATGTAAATGAAAATCATTTAATAGTAATAAAGTCGAGATTTTTCTTAAATAGTATATTGAGAACCTATTCTGTGCTTGAAATTATGAATTGTATTCATATCTGACATCTCTAGTATAATACATTGTCCATGGTAATTGGACATGGTATTGTATGAGTGAAATATTTTATAATGTGTCTATTATAACCTGAAGATTATTATGAGCTAGATAAACTAATAAATTTTCTTAATTCCAGAAACTTTTTTAGCAAGATTAAATCCCAGGGAAAAGAAGGAGTGAATGTGTATATGCAGCAAGTCCATTTAAGTATATTCTGTATTTTTAAAGAATTATTTATTGGGCCCAGCAGATAGTGTAGCAGTTACAATGCTGGGCTTCCACATGGCCAACCACATTTTGAACCCAGACCTGGTCACTTGAAAATCAAGCCAGGCACATATGCATGTGCACCCAAGATTCCAGGAGGAGAATGGAGCAGGGATTGCATTGTGGCCATTCTTCCTGAGAGATGATTTCTCACTTTCCCCCTCACCTTCTCTGTCTCTCTTCTTCTGGTGAGTGTATACTCTGTAAGGAAAAAACTCTTAAAAAAAGTGTTATTTAACATTATTTGTTGTTTATTATTATTATTATTATTATTATTATTAATTTGACCAGAGAGAGTCAGAGAGAGAGAGGGAAAGTTGAGAAAGCAAACCAACTGAACTGTGGTCAGCCATGTGGGAGTTCAGTGCCTCAACCAAGATGCCACCTGCCAGCCCTGAGTATATTCTCTTTTGAAATTAATAAAAGAAAACATAAATAAGAAAGCTTTGGTATGTGAGAACTTGAAATGAAAAAAAAAAATCTGAATGGAGACACTTGAGGGATTGAATTTGCTGTTTAAATAAGGATAAAGCAGAAAAACATCTGCATCTACTTCCCTGAATTTGAAAGCACTGCATAGTGAGATTCATATAACATTTTCCTGTCGGCCATTCTATAATTTTAAGATTATTATTCTGAACGACCTTTTCAATTGAATAGAATACTAAGTGTAATAGGTTTAGAGAAAGATTCATAGACTAGTCTAAAACATAGAAGACATCAAGAAAGTTGTGCTTTGTGAGCCGTGCCCATGTGTCGCTTGTTATTCTTACCATATTCACTTTTTTCTTGTATTTGACTTTGCTCTAAAAATAGACTGCCAAAAATCAACTTTTCTGTCAAATTTATAATGTGTTTAGTTTCCTGTGACTCAAGTTTCACTGAATGTTAAGAGCAACTGGAAATCTAGTAGTATATTTTTTTAAATCTATTTTCTCTTTATTCAGGTGTACCACTTATTCCTGTAATTCAGAAAAGAGAAAAATAAATCTTTTATTCATCACACCAAGTCATAAGGCATAATTAATACTATTGTTGGCAATATTAACATTTCGAAGACTCCAAATATCTTGAAGAAAAATATTGAACATCTCTCTCCCCACTCACAGATCCATACAAATAAATGTTAAACAAAAGTACACGTATAATATCAGATGGAGGATATTTGGCTTGACAAAAATCCATAGTAACAAAGCATGAGCTTTCAGTTGATGACAAGCTCAGTAAATATCAGCAGTATGAAATGACTCCAAAGACTCCTAATAAAAACCTTAGGATGAGTGAGCAGAACAGGGGAGAGGATTATACCAGTGTGCTTCCTACTGATTAAACTGCCTCTGGGACACAGTGTCTAATTCTCTTAAGGGCTCTTTAGAAAGGATGGTGCTCAACCAAACTGCAGAGAAAACTGGAGATGTTCTAATAAAAAATAAAATCTTTCGGAAGGGAAGGGTGTTTAAATGGCTAGCATTCTCCTCAAAAAAATGCTGAAGACCAATTACATTTTTATGTTTAACTGAAACAAGTCATGTGATATAATAAGAAATTTGTTTCAAACTAAGAATTTAATGTTCTTTCTTTAGTCTTAAAATGATGTATAGGGTTGTTATAAAAGTCATGACTTTTCTGACAACTCAATAGTTTGCTGTACAGATTAGTGAGATTCTCTCTCTTTAAGAAGACTCATTGGTACAAATATTTTCAGGATAATCTTTACACTGAACAAGCCTATATAAACTAGAGACAGTGCCTAGTTTTATAGGCCTCCTTGCAGGGATTGCTTCTATCCATGTTGTAATAGTAAAAGAAGCAGTCTGTGAGCTCCTGGTGGTTTGCTTTTCTGGTAGACCAGAAAGCTGGCAGAAACTGGGCCCTAGTTCATTGCAAGGATAAGATGTAGGAATCCAGGCACAAAATTATCAACTGCTGGTAGTACTAATATACTTACTACAGTAGGTCAGCAGCAGTGCCAATAGTAACACAAAGCTCAATGATGCAGGCCCCACATGGGAAGGTTCTAGGTTTGGTCAGAACTCTCCCCATATGTGCCAGTTGTGCAGGTCACTGCCTTGACCTGTGCTGACTGAGTCTGGGGGTGAATCACAACATGAAAACCCTGCTGGCACCGTCTGTCTTTCTCTTCTCTTTTCTTGCTCCGTCTCTTTCTGTGGAAGAAATAAGTAAAATAAATTTTAAAAAATAATAAAAGTACAGAAAATAGAGGTTAGGTTCGAATTCAAAGAACAGGCCATGATAATACACCCACTGCCTGACAATTTTCTAAACCTGTAATTAAAAGAAAAAATTATTTTGTACAGACCTTTTGATAAAAATATGTTTCTGGTCAAACAATTCTTTTTCTCTTTGAAACACTACCTCCAATGGCAGCAACAAGCCTTTATAAATACCAAATGTTGCTGTACGTGTAATTCACCCCGGCATTTCTAATTTTCTGCATTTCATCATGGTCCATTATAACCTACTTGTTGTACCTAACAGCAAAGTACAAAGATGACACTAATCAGTGCCTTGCAATTAGGCTGGAAGAAAAGAAGGAAATGACTGCAATGTTAGGCACAACATACATTTGGGAACAGAGGGTCATTTTGCATTCCTAATACATGGTGTTTTTTCAGAATTTCTTAATGCAAGTGCACACAGTCCTTTGAATTGAATACTGCTACATAGAAAAAGGAGAGACACTAAAATAAACCTGTATGGTATTCAGAAAATTTACATTTGCCTATGGAAATACAGGAGACTCATTGTTTTATGTGTCAGCACAATTGAAATACCAGTGAATACTCATGAACCTTACATGTGGTGAAAGAGGTCCACAAAAATAATAAATAAAATAATTAAATTAAAATGAAGGCATCAGAAAGAAGTACAAGTGAGGATTAAAAATATATTTGCAGAGAACTCATTGGGAGAAGCAGTTCTAAAAATGGCAATCTGAAAATTACTTCCTTTGGGAAAACTACTTAGCACCTTTTTGTAAAGTACAAATAATTCTCCAACTTTTTAATCATAAGAATTCTCTCTTTTAGCTGACAAATAAAAGTGAGGAATCCTATTTCCAGTTCCTAACCAAGGCAGAGTGAATTTAATGAATCTCATTTATGTTACTGTGATTTTTTTCCTCTTAGTGTTAACAGATCATCACATCTACTTTACAAAGAAATAGGTGCTGGCCTGAGCTATGCAGCAAATAAACAGTGATATACACAATGTGTCCAAAAAGAATAAAAGTTTTTCCAGATAGAGATGGCTGGACATGCAAATAGCACCATTAATAGGGCTTTGGAATTAACAGTACATAGGAAAGGAAGGTCCGTCCTTTTACAAGGTTGAGAAAAATATCTGAAATTTCTGTCTTTGCACGTTATTCAGAGATAGACCCTCAGTTCAGTCATTAGAGTCTGTCAGTATAAGAATAAAATGGAGTGGGGCCAACAAATGTCATGGTGGCTAAAGCATTGGACTCCCACATGGCCAACTGCAGTTCTTGTTCCAGACCTGGTGGCTTGCTTTCTCACTTTCTCTCTCTCTCTCTTTCTGTCTTGCTGGTGAGCACACATGTCCTGTAGTAAATTTAAATAATAATAATAATGACAAATAAAGTTAAACAAATAATCATTAAAAAAAAAAAGAATAAAACGGAGTAGTGGGCAGAAAAACAAAAATACTTTGGCTTTTGCAATGAAGAGGTGAAGTCTAGAGCCAACCCCATAGCCTAATAATTCAGGTAGCTGGACTGAACATGGTTCAAATTCTGGCCCTGGCAGCTTGAAAAACACACCAGACAGATATACATATGTGCTCAAAATTCTAATAGGATGGAGAAATGGAGACGAAGAGACTGATATTTCTGTGCTCCTTTGATGCTTTTTCCATCTCTCTCTTTCTGGTTGTGTGGATATGCCCTCTGGCAATTGGAAAAAAAATAAGAAAGAAAAGAAGAGTTGGAATATATTTTTCTACTTTTGAATCAGACTTGCCTTGTGATTTGCTTCAACCAACAGAATGGGGCAAAGTGCCATTGAGTAGGTTACAGCACCTAGGCCTCAAAATACCAGAGCAAACACTTTTATCATGAATTGTTACTCTGAGGTGACCACATACAGAAGCTCATCTAGAGTACTGAAGGTTAAGAGGGATGTAGGGGAGACTGCAGTTACCCTACTTGTCAGCTAGCATTAATACTAGACAGTTCACTGACACTCTCCTGGGTCTTCCAGCCTAGCCAACTCTCCAGTCTATGTGGTCTCATATGTGAGCCCCAGCAAAATCAGCTGATAACCCCCCAAGTGAACAAACAAAAGAAAGTAAAACAATGAGCATTATTTTAAGCCACAGCATTTTTATATAGCAATAAATAACTGAAACAAATGATGTGTTGGAATAAAATTAGAGGCCACCTATTAGGAAGCTTTGAAGATAAATTATTAGATAATTATAAACATATCAATAATAATTTTTTGGTAACTAGATATGACTTTTACGTGCACAAGGTAGATATGATATTATCTAGAAACACTCAAAATGTTCTAGGTGGGTGATGTTAGGATGCTAATAATGACAACCAAACTTTATCATTGATTTGTTATTTTGTAAACTAAATCATTTTAAAAATGAAATGATTTATTTTATAAATTACTAAAGTGAAACATTACTTTTTGTAGTTCAATTCACATATTAAAACATGCACAGATGGGACCAGCAGTTAGCGTAATGGCTATGTCGCTGGACTCCCATGTAGTCGACTGTGGTTCGAGTCCTGGACCCGGTGGCTTAAACTCACGCCGGGCACGTGTGCGTGTGTGCCCAAGATTCCGAGAGGAGAATGGAGAAGGGATTGTGGCGTGGCCATCCCCTATGGGGGGTGATTTCTCACTTTCTATCTCTCTGTCTCTCTCTGTCTTTCTGGCGAGTGCACGCGCTCTATAGCAAAAAAAAAAAACTCTTAAAAAAAAAAATGCGCAGAATAATGTAACCACCATCACAATCAGGCTACAGTATGGTGTCATTACTTCCAAAATGTTTTCATGTAATCCCTTTATACTTGTAACTCCATCTCTATCACCTGGAAATTACTGATCTATAATCAGTCACAGTAATTTTATGCTTTCAAGAACATCAAAAAATTAAATCTTGTGGTATATAAACTTTTGAGACTAAATTTTTATATTTCACAAAATACCTTTGATAGCTATCTGGGTTTCTGTGTCAATAGTTCCCTTTGTCTATTGAGCAATATTGCATTGTGTAGGTGTAGTGTTAATTTCTTTATCCTTTCACTTGAATGTGACATTAAGATTTTTCCAATTATTGATGAGTATGAAATAGCAGTTATAAACATTTGTGTACATGGTCTCAAGTAAACATGAGTTTTTGTTTCCCTCTGTTAATCAAGAGTGAGACTGCTAGGCCTTGCGATAAAGAGGAGAATGGAGGATAAGGGATTGCAATGTGGCCATCCCCACTGGGGATGCGTTTTCACTTTCCCACTCTCTCTGTCTCTCTTCAGTGAGTGCATGTGTCCTAAAGAAAATTAAATGTACACACACACATACACACACACACTAAGCATAAGAATGAAAATAAAAGCTATCAATTCAAAAATAAAAAAAGACAAATAAACTCATGGTATACCAGTAACATCTCAAAATCTGTTCTTCCCTAATCTGCTTGCTACTATTTACTTTCAGAGAAGTAGGTATTCCATGTGTTTTGTCCAGGTTTTATAACTACATTTAGTGGAAGAAGTTGAGTGGTGTGTTTTTATTTCATTTTACTCGAACTAGAGCCTGATCGTCTTGAAAACAAGTATTTATAGAATACCTTTTATGTGAATGGCTCTATCGTAAGTGATTTATGTAGATGATGCCTTTATCTCTGACAAAGGTTGTTCAGTTTTACAGATGTGGAAATTAAGTACATGAGAGGGTAAATAACCCAATCATGGCTTCTGCTATTAAAGACGTCTCCCAGGGCCAGCAGGTGACATAGAGGTTAAGGTGCTAGACTCCCACATGGTCAACTGTGGTTTGAGTCCCGGACCTGGCATCTTGATGGGTATGTACACTCACTCAACTCATGCTGTGTGAGTGTGCATACCCAAATCCAAAATCCTGGCATCTTAAAACTCATGCTCTGTGAATGTGCATACCCAAAATTCTGAGAGGAGAATGGAGAAAGGATTGCAGCATGGCCATCCCCCTGGTGGGTGATTTCTCGTTTTTTGTCTATACCAGTCTGGTGAGCTCAGGCAACCTATAACAAAAATCTCTCTCCCTCTCTCTTTCTCTCTCTCTCACACACAAAAATGTCTCCATCCTGAAAGACTCTAGGTCTATTGAGTTGTAGAGCAGAAAACACTTTCCTAGAATAACATCAGCTGAGGCAGTGACTCAAATTGAGAATGAGATCCTGAGTATAGAGAAATTTGTGTGAAAACTTTCAGAAATAAAACTTGAAGAAAATCATATAGGTAATACTGAAGACCAAGTTTCCCCTTTCATTATTTTATTTGGCTCTAGTCACAGTGCCAAAGTCTTTCCAAGATCAGAACTAAGGTTTCCTTACTTTGAGAAAATGTGCTTCAAGACTTCCTTAAGCTTTAGGATCTCGAGGATAAAAACAAACAAACAAACAAACAAACAAAAACCTTCAACTATGATTTTAAAGATAGAGAGAAGATGGAGATAGACCAGAAACAAAAATGAATTTTTGTGGTAACCCTCGGACTTTGTCTAATGGTGTCTTGGCTTTTTGTATTAGCTACATGTTCACATTCTGGCAACCTAATTGGCATTTCAGTAGCCAAAAATTATTTTCAGCACAGATACAGTGTTTAAAATCTAATGAAATATTTCTATTGAGTTTTTAAAACATCTGAGTTGAATTTTTAAAAATTATAGTTTGAAAGCTGCTTTCTTCCATGAGTGAGCAAGACAGACAGACAGACAGACAGAGAGAGAGAGAGAGAGAGAGAGAGAAACACTTCAGCAGAATCTTGACACTGTCATTCACTCCTAGTCTCGATCTGCCCCAGTCACGGGCTTGTGTGTGTGTGTGCTTGGTGTACGCAGGAATGTCTGATATGAATCCAGAACCTTCCTCCAGTCCCCTGGGTTGGCCTCAGTACGTGTCATTTTTTACCATTGCCCCTCTGCCTGACACCTATCTAAGCTCTTGTATTAAATTATCTGAGATGCTCTAAACATATTTTTGTTCTGTAAATGAATGAAGGAGAACCCAAAATAATGGTTAACATAAGTTGGGAGACATTTAAAATATGAGCAAATTTTACAATTATCTCATCTTGACTTGGAGACCACTTACGTTCTTTCATCATTTGACATCATAAAATAATGAAATTTTATATAGCATTCTTCAGTGTTATTTGTGCAGTGCAGTCTCTCTTTATTTTAAACAAGCAAACCTGAAACTACTAACAGCATAAATGAATGAATAAGTAAATAAATAAATAAATAAATATAGGAAAAATTGCCTAGACCCAGCAGCTGTGTGGTAGGAACTTATTTTAAAAAATAAGTTTACAACCTAATTCTACCCCTTTTACTATACTGTAGAATTAGCTATGACTATTTTTGGAATTCATTGTTTCTTCTACTTAATTTGTTAACTAAACTGTGTTGTAGAAAATAGGATGTAGTCCATAATTGTGACCATGGACATATATATCAAAAAATGAATTTTTTCAGGCTGTTTAGAAATAATCTCCAGGGCTCTGTGGCCTAGGGGTTAAGGCAGTCAGATCCCACAATGACTGACTACAAGGTTCAAGTCCTAGACCAGTGGCTTGACATACTGGGTGTATGTGCATATGTGCCCGAAAGTCCCCACAGGAGGGAAAGATGGAAGAGAAAGGTTTATACTGTAACCGTTTCTCATGGGGTATGATTTCTCCTCTCCCTTTCTGTCTCTCTATCTCTCTCTGGCATAGTCACACACTATGTGTGTGCCTAAAATAAAAACTAAAAATTAATATTAAATTTTAAAAAGAAATAGGTAACTCCCTAAATTATAGTTTCCTAAAATAAGGTCATGTGACACTTGAGTGGTCAGTAAGAGAGTGGCATAATAGAAGGGCCACCGTAACTCTTATGTCAGATCCTAGGCTTTCTGACTCAGAGGTGACTGACGTGCTCGGTGTGTGCTCCACTTTGTGACAACTTACACATTTTAATATTAAGATTGTATCAGTTTTCTAGGGCCGCCCTTGAAAAAAGCACTAAGGAATGTTGCTTTATTAAACAATAGAAACTCATTTTCTCATCATTCTGGAGGCTAGAAATTAAAGACCAATGTGTCAGTAGGGTTTGTTTTTTCCTGACAGCCCTCTTCTTGGCATATGGAAGAAGGCTCTTTCTCCCTGCATCTCCCCACTGTGTGCTTCTGTATCCTGACCTCCTCTTCTTATAAACACACTAGTCATATGGGGTTATATCCCACCCTTGTAGCCTTGTTTTAACTTAATTACCATTTTATAAACCCTGTCTCCAAATATAGTCATATTCTGAAGTACTGCAGTTTGGATTTCAACCTTTGTGGGTTTTTTGTTTGTTTTTAGTTTTGCTATAGGCTATTTGCATTCACCAGAGAGAGACAGGAGACAGAGAGAGGGGGATAGTACGAAATCCTAACCTGGAGAAGGTTACCACGCAGAAACCCCTTCTCCTTCACTCTCCTCTTAGGATTCTGGGTGTGCACTGCACACGTGCCCAGTGTGTTTTTCCACTTGCCAGGTCCAGGACTCAAATTGCCCAGTCACTCACCTTAACCATCAGGCTGCCAGCTGGCCCTAAACCTTTGAATTTTGAGGGGACACAATTTAGTCCCTAACAATGACATTTAGATCTAAATTATCTTCTATACATGTGACACACATATGTGTGTATGGATGTGAATATCTACATTTTTAAACTAGAGAATAAAAAATTGTTTTATTTTAAAATTAGGACATCTGATTACACTTGATCAGCATTTACCAAAAAAAAAAAAAAAACACAAGAATTGATTAGATGATTTATACCTGCTATTGTTTTTTTTTAAGAGAGACTTTTGCTAAAGGGTATGTACACTCGCCAGATAGACAGAAAGTGAGAAACAACCCTTCAGGGGGTATGACCATGCTGCAGTTCCTTCTCTATTCTCCTCTTGGGATTTTGGGTGCATGCACACGTGTGCCTAGAGTGAGTTTCAAGCCACCGACTCTGGGACACAAACTGCAGTTGGCTATGTAGGAGTCAAGTGACGTAACTGTAACGCCACCTGATTGTTCAAATACTTAGTTTTTAAATTTGTACCCCTAGTTCTAGAAATTCATCTCAACAAGCTATGGCATTTAGAAGGGCGGTCACAGAGGCCTGTGTTTCCGCCCTGCCTAAGGCCGCATGCTTGTGTGTCAGCACAATCTCCACCCAAATCATCTCAGCTATTTAGTTTCCCTGTCTGGCCTTTAGGCGTTTGGGTTTATCACAAATGTTCTGACCGTTTACAGACCATGTGAATCCTGCCAACTGGCCTGATTTCAAATCTTCTCATCCTGGAGGGCATGGATGGTGATTTTGATTTATTTTCTAACAGTTCGTGGCTTCTGAGGGGCATGGCTTAGTTATGGTATGTAGCTCAAAGTTGAGTAAAAGGGATTCAATATCTCTGATGTTTGTTCATGTGTTACTGTACATAGATCTTTAAACAATGATTGGATCTGTGGCTTTAATGCAACTATATCAATTCAACTGATAGCTAAAATGTGTCTATTAAAAAAAAATACAAAAGTGAAATTTCCAGCCAAGCTCCTTTAATTTTGTAATGCATATTATGCCCTATAATTAGTTATTTCATCTATTAAACTTCAATAAATTGACAAAGATTATATACATAGTTACATTTTTTAAAAAGAAATGAAAATTAATAGCGAAAGAATGTGCTTGTGTGTGTGTGTGTGTATGTGTGTGTACATATGTGTGTGTGTGCTGTAAAATTTTGAGAGTGCCAGCCATTAAGATGATTAATTTCTTTCACTCATCACTGGGTTAGTACTCTGGGGTAAACATGACTATAGACACTTATGCCTTATGTAGTATTTGTTCTCTAAAAGCTGGAAATTTGAGTTCTATGACCAGTTAGGAACAGAAAGAGATTATTTTGAAAAGAAAATTTAGAAGTTTAAGCTCCCAACATGATCAAATAAATAATAATAAATGAACCTATTACAATCTCACAAAATATCTATGATGTGCCTAAATTCATTAGATCCTGGATTTGATCTACTGGGGTGATGTTTATAGAGGTAGATTTATTCTTTAAGGAATTCACACACAAGATTTTATTCTAAGGTTCTTCATGTAGTAAACTACTTGTGCCTTGTAAACTGTCAACTGATGCATCTACAAAGTGTTCCTTGGTAAAAAACAAGAGCTGATGAAAAATGGATATGCTAGCTCAGATATTTTCCTATCTGCCATCTTTTTGTTTTATATTTAAACCTTGTGTTGTTGTTGATACTTCTCTGATACTCAAACCCTGTCTCCAAATATAGTCATATTCTGAAGTACTGCAGTTTGGATTTCAACCTTTGTGGGTTTTTTGTTTGTTTTTAGTTTTGCTATAGGCTATTTGCATTCACCAGAGAGAGACAGGAGACAGAGAGAGGGGGATAGTACGAAATCCTAACCTGGAGAAGGTTACCACGCAGAAACCCCTTCTCCTTCACTCTCCTCTTAGGATTCTGGGTGTGCACTGCACACGTGCCCAGTGTGTTTTTCCACTTGCCAGGTCCAGGACTCAAATTGCCCAGTCACTCACCTTAACCATCAGGCTGCCAGCTGGCCCTAAACCTTTGAATTTTGAGGGGACACAATTTAGTCCCTAACAATGACATTTAGATCTAAATTATCTTCTATACATGTGACACACATATGTGTGTATGGATGTGAATATCTACATTTTTAAACTAGAGAATAAAAAATTGTTTTATTTTAAAATTAGGACATCTGATTACACTTGATCAGCATTTACCAAAAAAAAAAAAACAAAACACAAGAATTGATTAGATGATTTATACCTGCTATTGTTTTTTTTTTAAGAGAGACTTTTGCTAAAGGGTATGTACACTCGCCAGATAGACAGAAAGTGAGAAACAACCCTTCAGGGGGTATGACCATGCTGCAGTTCCTTCTCTATTCTCCTCTTGGGATTTTGGGTGCATGCACACGTGTGCCTAGAGTGAGTTTCAAGCCACCGACTCTGGGACACAAACTGCAGTTGGCTATGTAGGAGTCAAGTGACGTAACTAACGCCACCTGATTGTTCAAATACTTAGTTTTTAAATTTGTACCCCTAGTTCTAGAAATTCATCTCAACAAGCTATGGCATTTAGAAGGGCGGTCACAGAGGCCTGTGTTTCCGCCCTGCCTAAGGCCGCATGCTTGTGTGTCAGCACAATCTCCACCCAAATCATCTCAGCTATTTAGTTTCCCTGTCTGGCCTTTAGGCGTTTGGGTTTATCACAAATGTTCTGACCGTTTACAGACCATGTGAATCCTGCCAACTGGCCTGATTTCAAATCTTCTCATCCTGGAGGGCATGGATGGTGATTTTGATTTATTTTCTAACAGTTCGTGGCTTCTGAGGGGCATGGCTTAGTTATGGTATGTAGCTCAAAGTTGAGTAAAAGGGATTCAATATCTCTGATGTTTGTTCATGTGTTACTGTACATAGATCTTTAAACAATGATTGGATCTGTGGCTTTAATGCAACTATATCAATTCAACTGATAGCTAAAATGTGTCTATTAAAAAAAAATACAAAAGTGAAATTTCCAGCCAAGCTCCTTTAATTTTGTAATGCATATTATGCCCTATAATTAGTTATTTCATCTATTAAACTTCAATAAATTGACAAAGATTATATACATAGTTACATTTTTTAAAAAGAAATGAAAATTAATAGCGAAAGAATGTGCTTGTGTGTGTGTGTGTGTATGTGTGTGTACATATGTGTGTGTGTGCTGTAAAATTTTGAGAGTGCCAGCCATTAAGATGATTAATTTCTTTCACTCATCACTGGGTTAGTACTCTGGGGTAAACATGACTATAGACACTTATGCCTTATGTAGTATTTGTTCTCTAAAAGCTGGAAATTTGAGTTCTATGACCAGTTAGGAACAGAAAGAGATTATTTTGAAAAGAAAATTAAGAAATTTAAGCTCCCAACATGATCAAATAAATAATAATAAATGAACCTATTACAATCTCACAAAATATCTATGATGTGCCTAAATTCATTAGATCCTGGATTTGATCTACTGGGGTGATGTTTATAGAGGTAGATTTATTCTTTAAGGAATTCACACACAAGATTTTATTCTAAGGTTCTTCATGTAGTAAACTACTTGTGCCTTGTAAACTGTCAACTGATGCATCTACAAAGTGTTCCTTGGTAAAAAACAAGAGCTGATGAAAAATGGATATGCTAGCTCAGATATTTTCCTATCTGCCATCTTTTTGTTTTATATTTAAGCCTTGTGTTGTTGTTGATACTTCTCTGATACTCCCCTTTCTACAAATATTAAGTGCCCCAAATACTGTTCTTCTCCGCTTCATTCAGCACCTATATACCTGCAGATTACTAAATGTAAAATATTTGTACTTTGATAGAATTATCTGGAAGAAAAGTTAATGGAGATTCTATTTGTCTCACCTGAGCCATGGGCTGCATTTTTATTTATTTATTTTTAAATTTCTGCTATAGGGTCTGTGAAATCACTTGAGAGAAAGGGAGAGAGAGAGGAAAAATAAGCAATCATCTCTCAGTGCAGTGACAATGTCTCAGTCCTTTCTCCACTATTTTCCTCTTGGGATTTTGGGCAGGTAAACACACACGCTCTGTGTGTTTTTCAAGCCACCGGGTCTGGGATTTGAACCACAAAGTCAGCCATGTAGGATCTAGCATCTTAACCACTATATCTACTTTTTTTTTTTTTGAGAGGTTTTTGCGATTGGGGGCACGTGAGCTCACCAGAAAGAGAGAGACAGAGAGATAGAAAGTGAGAAATCACCCCCCCAAGAAGATGGCCACCCCGCAATCCCTTCTCCTCCATTCTCCTCTCGAGATCTTGCACATGCATGCACATGCATCCAGCATGAGTTTAAGTCACCGTGTCTGGGACCCAAACCACAATCGACTACATGGGAGTCCAGCGACATAGCCATTACGCCAACTGCTGGTCCCGAAGGTTCACTCAGTTTAACACTTCACATGACACTGGGACCAGGAATGATCGCCAGGCCTAGCATACCTTTACTTGATGCTTCCACGTCTGGTGCATACTGGAAACAACTCAGTATTTTGTTTTTATGTTGTGCAATTGAGCAGGAAGCTGCTACAGACAGTGCCACAAAGTCTGACTAAAGCTGAAGGCAAGCAGTTTTGTTAAAGGTGATAAAGACAGAGAAGGCAAAGAGAAGAAGCAGTTCTTGTTTGGGAGAAAGCACTTCTTAGTGATCCTGACGTGAACCCAGAGGCGCTGACAGAGAACAGAAGTGTGACCTTCGTGATATGCTAGGCAGCCGGGCACCTGTCTTGACATACTCAAGAGGCGTTTTGCAGAAATATGAATCTTAAACCTCTCACAGGACCGGCTGGAAATAGAAGCTTCCACTGGCTTTCTGTTAAGTGGTCACTTCATTTTATTTTTTGCAGATTAATTAGCATCCAACTTAATCACCAATTTGCTGATCCTGGTTTTATTTACCACACTGTTTTTTTTTTTTTTAATTTTTCTTTCCAATCCTTCAGAATTTTAAGATCTCACTATTTCCTACTTAAGTTGACAGCAGTTGTTTTTCTCCCCAATCCTTGCTGGGTTTTTGTTTTTTTTTTTTTTTTTTGGTGAAGCTGGGGGATTGAAATGAAAGGTGATTTTACAGTGAAAAGACAAACTTCTTTATAGTCTCAGCAGCTCCTCCAGTCAGCTCTTCAGTTCTGATTCAAGGTGACTGCTTTTTGTGTTCCATTTCTTATCTTAACATGCTGTTTCAGGAACTGCCAGAACATTCATTTCATTTTTTAAATGAATGCAAAAATCCCCAAAGCGTCTACAGTACCATTGAGGCTTACTAATTAGATTCATTAAACAATACTCAAAGGCAAAGATAATTTGTTTCTTCATCTGTTTCTTTCCTTTTTTTCTTTTCCTTTCCCTTTCTTTTCTCTTTTCTTTTCTCCTTTTTTATTTTTTTGTTTTTATTCCAGGACTTCCTCTACTTACTGCTTTATTAAATAATGTGCTGTGTTTAATGTACCTCTTGCTAAAACATTGGGCCTCAAAGAGTGATGATTTATTAGATTTTTTTTTTTGTCAGAGCAACTTGGTTAGTGTTAGTTTTCCCCTCTCCTCTGACTGCATCTAGTGTTCTGGTATTCAGGGTATTATAAAGCACTCAAAAATATGATTGATAGAAATGTCTAATTTTAGAGCTGTAAATGTACTAGAGAAAAGAGCATAGACAGTTTTCTTGACATTTTTTCTTCTTCTTTCTTTAGAAAAGAGAACTTTTTATTACTATATTAACATTTGTAAATTTTACATAAAATAAAATTCACTTTTTTCAGCATTATTCATTTAATTTTATTATTATTATTATTGTTAATATTGTTATTTTATTTGTTAGAGGGTACATGCACTCAGTGAGAAAGAAAAAGTGAGAAAGAAAAGCCACCAGGTCCAAAACTTTTTATTGTACATTTCAAGTTTTAATGCATCTATAGATTTATGTTAAAACCAACACTCTCCGTATACAGGATAATTCTAACACGCTAAAGAATTCCCTGTGCTGTCTCTTGGTGGTCAAAGCCTCCTCCCATATAGTAACTATCCTGATTGCTTTGCCTTTTTCAAAACATCCATAAATATTATAAAATCATTCGGAGTGTAACCTTGGAGACTGGCTTCTCTCACTTGGGATATGCCTTTGGAATTAATTCATGTTATTATATTTATCAGTTGTTCATTTCTTGTATTGCTGAGTAGTATTGCCATTGTGTGTTTGTACCAGAATTTAGTCATTCTCTCACTGAAGGTCATTTGGGTTGTTTCCAGTTTTTAGTGATTATAAATAGACTACTATGAATATTCATGTACAAATTTGGTGGAACCGATGGGTCATACTGTAAGGATAAACATAACTTCATAAGAAATTACCAGACTTCTGGTTTCTGGCACAGCATATAAGGAATTTAGAAGTCCGCACTCTGCCCTAACAAGTGAAAGGCTGAACAAGCTGAAAAGTCAATAATTCTTCTCTGATATATCAGAGAAGTGAGGTCACAGTGTAAACCTGTGCCCCCCTCTCCAAATTCTAGGGACAGATAGGCAAATACAGAAAAATCAACTTCATAAAGCAGAAAACTCTGAACAGAAATCTCTGAGGTAAAAGTGCCCATGATAAATACTTAATTGCAATTGATGGATTTCTGGAGGCTTGGTGTAGACAAGTCTGAGAATTATAGTAACTCCAGAGGGATCCGGTCATGTGGAGTATCCCATGCTTTTCTGTTTCACGTCCCGGAGTGTGCTAGATTATCACAGGGCACTTCAGTGGAAATCCCTCTGTGCTTCCAGCAGGGGAAGGAGGAAAGTATTCATTTTGATCATGGCAGAACAATCTGATCTTAACAAGGCCTTCCTTCAGAGGTAACCAAAGCCTAACCTGCCTGGGTATTATCAGGGTCCAAATGACTTGGAAGAAGGGAAGGAACCCAATTCCAACACCTCGTAGCCATCCTGTCCCACTTAAGGGGAAAAAGAAAACACAGCAAAAACAACTAAGAAGCCCTGGAGAATTTCACAATCCAGGTGCACCAAAAGACAGAGACCTAGGCACAAGACTATAGAATACTTTTCTTCCCCTGCAGTTTATCAATACGTTAATGGCCTAATATGTATGCTGGGGAGAGAGGTGGGAACAAACTATGTTCTGTTCTTACAGGACTACAGGCATCCTCTGTGATATAAATATTAGACTTCAGTATTATTCCACAGGTCTCTGAGGCTTTGTTATCGATGATCATTTTTCTCCCCATTGTTCAGATTAGACCATGTCTATTAACTTAAATGTGAGGTCATTGAATCTGTAATTTTCAATCTGCTATTCAGCCTATCTAATGAAATGTTTATTTTGGTTGTTGTGTGTTTCAGTTATAAAACTGAAAGTTGTGTGTTTCACTCTGGGGCCTGGTGTGTCACCTGTACTGTAGGTTTGTTCTGGAAACCTTTGTTTTTTTTTTTGGTTCATTTCTACAAGTACACTGCTAGAACTTCATACAAATCTCTTCTTGATCCTTTTTCAAACTCTCTCTTCACAATCTCTCCAACTTCACTGTCTTTTGGAGCCCATCCTTGTTCTATGACCAGGAAGCCAAGGTTTAAAAGTGCCCACTATATTGTAAAACTCCTACAAATGTATTCTCCTCCAGGGCAAGTTAGCAAACCTAACAGCTGCTATCAATCCCACAACCCAAAATCAAAGCCTGAGGACTAGATTCTGCCTCCAAGGCAGAAAGAGGTAGAAGAGAAAAATGAAACAGAGGATGCCCACCACACCTTTTATTCCAAAGATCCTCTTTCCAGTCCTCCAGTTCCAGAGAGAGAGATTTTGTGTGGGAATACCCTTATGTAGTTGTAGATTCAGATATCTCTGAGACTAAGAAGAATGAAGGGATTGATGACAGGATAACCTGACCACGATGTCAGTCTTTCTTCAAGTTTTTATTTTTCTACATAGTCTATAGACTGTTGTTTACTTTTTAGAGTTCTTAAATAATTGCTTTTATGTATGCTACCCAGAGTTTTTAGTTGTAAAATATAGAAGAGATGGGATGTTTACTCAGTCATAACCATCTGAGGATCCTGTTGCATTGGTACTTAAAAATACATCTTTATTTCAGAAAAAAAATCTTTTCCTAGAAGCTTTGACAATTAACTCTAAGCTAAGGATACAAGAAGGGATTTAACAAGAATGCTTCTCTCTGTTACTACATCTGTATGAAGAGAATTGATTTGATGGATCTCTGATCTTTCAGCTCTTACACTTCATTATTTATTATTACTAAATGAAATGAAGAATTATCAGAGTTAATTGAAAACACAAAATTAATTAAAATGCCACTACATGGATTCCAAAGATGGTCTTTTATTTCCACCATCTGCGGAGTCTCACTTCCCCAAATAGATTAAGTCTCCCAAATAGTGGAAAAGCCCACACTGGATACTTGCATGCCCCATTCTGAAAGAGAACACCAGTACCATTTATTTCCAAGCAGAAGTACCTACCTTCCTACCAGGGAAGCCACTTTGGTTTTTTCAATTTCCTGGGTCTTCCAGATGAGATTGTGTAGGGATTGTCAGTTTCCAAGACAAGAATATTCCTTAAGGGGTTCACATTTGAGGGAGCGGCAGGAGGCTGGCGTCAATCTAGCATTTTATTAAGGAGATGGCATATGTGAATTGCTACGCAGCAGATGTGTGTATGTACGGCACTCAATTTGGTAGAACATTTCTACAATTTCCTTCAAGAGGTAAAAAAAAAAAAATGAATTAAAAAAAGACAAAAAAGTCTAACAATTGTTAAATTGAGCATCTAAAAATAGCAACCCAAAAGCTCCCAGATGCTTTTAACTGGAAAATCTTACTGAAAAGGAAACGTTAATGTTTTCCAGACAGCTTTTCTCCCTTATAGTGTGACATCTATCTTATCCACTTATGTAAAAGACCTTCAGTTATTAAACTATATTTTATATATCTAATCTATATGGGAATTCCTAGCAGGGTGATCAATGACATATCTGAGTTAGGGGTATCTTTTCATAATCTTTACAAAATAAAAAGCATGTGGTTACCAATTCTACCTATGGGTAAGCTCCATTTTATTACTAGTACTGCTCATCTTGGTATTTGCAAGGAAAAGATTGGTTTCAGGACACTCTGAAGATAACTAAATCCATGCACATTCAAATTCCTTATATTAAAATAGTATGGTATTGGGGCCAGCAGGTGGCCTAGTGGTTGAGACTCTGGACTACCACGTGGTTGATCATGGTTCAAGTCACAGACACAGTGGCTTGAAACTCAGACTAGCACACATGCATGCATGTCCAAAATCCCAGGAGGAGTATGGAGGAGAATGGATTGTGGCATGGTCATCCCCCCAGGGAATGATTCCTCACTTTCTGTCTCTCTGTTTTTCTTTGTCTCTCTGGCAAGTGCACATACTCTACAGCAAAAATTTCTCTTAAATCAAAGGGGGGCGGGGGGAGGCATAGTATTTTCATATAACCTGTGTGCATTCTCCCATGTTCTTTAAATCCCTTCTTGATTACATGTAATACCTAATATCGGGTCGTCAGAAAATTCATGATACATTTTTGCATAGAAAAATGACTTGAACCAGCAAATGGTGGTAATGATTCTGTCACTGGACTTCCAAGTAGTCGACCATGGTTTGAGTCCAGGATCCTGCAGCTTAAAACTCATGCCAGGAAAACAGCAAATGACACAATTGCTGTGTTGCTGGACTTCCATGTAGTTGCCAACAGTTTGCTTAAACTCATGCCAGGTGTGTGTGCATACATGCCCCAGATCCCAAGAGGAGAATGGAGGAGGAGTGATTTCTCACTTTCTGTCTCTTTGTGTCTTTCTGGCAAACGCAAGCACCCTATAGCAAAAATCTCTCTCAAAAAAACAAAACAAAACACCTCATGCCGGGCTCATGTGAACGCATGCCAAAGATCCTGAGAGGAGAATAGAGGAGAAGGGATTGCTATGTGGCCACCCCTCCTCTGGTGGGGGGGGAGTGATTTCTCGCTTTCTGACTCTCTATCTCTGGCTGTCTCTCTGGCGAGCGCATGTGCCCTGTAGCAAAAACAAAACAAAACAAAACAAAACAGTCATGACTTTTGCTGACAACCCAATACAATCTAAAAATTAACATTGTTTAAATAGTTGTTGCACTGCATTTTTAAATTTATATTATATTTATTATTATTTATTTACATTTTTCCATCTGTGATTTGTTGAATCCATGCTTGCAGAATCCAAAAGATACAGAAACTCAAACACTGTATGACATTGCACAAGAAGGATATCCCAAATCAGCAGTGTTTCCATGAATACGAGTCAGTCACACATAATTGAGTCACTGAGATGATACACAGTTGGAATGTAGTCAAAGAATGTATTATGACTTAACCAATGTGTTCAACAATTTCAACTTAGTAGATGGTGTCAGTATTTTTAAAAATGGGGACCAGCAGATGGTGTAATGGTTACGTTGCTGTACTCCCACATAGTTGACCACAGTTTAAGTATTGTACCCAGTGGCTTAAAACTCACACTGAGTGTGTGTGCATGTGTGCCCAAAATCCCAAGAGGAGAATGGAGGAGAACAGATTGCAGCATGACAATCTTCCTTGGGGGATGATTTCTGTTTTTCTGTCTCCTGTCTCTGTCTCTCTGGTGAGCGTGCATACCCTTTAGCAAAAATCTCTCTCTCTAAATAAATAAATAAATAAATAAAAGGAAGGAAAAAAGAGAAAAAGTAATAAGAAAATAGAAAATACCAATGTTCAGTGTCATAATTAGGCTGTTACTGTTTCATGAAATATTTGTTTCTGTTAAACACACCAGTCCTCGTTAGTATACACTGGTATAGGCTGACCCAGTTTTTGGAATAAGGAACCATTTATCTAACAGTTAGTAAAAAGCTAGGGACTCTAGGTCCTTAATCCTTCTCTTCGTTGGACAGAAGGACTACCCTGAGTCTTCCTAAAAGACTTGTTCAGAGTTTTTCAGCTAAAAAGAATTTCCTAGGACAGCATAGGTCTCTAGTACTTCCACCACCCGTCTCTATTTGGATTAATCAGCTTGCACACCCAAATAATTAATGAATAGTTATATTTACCAACATTTACTTATTTATGTATATTTGGATACTAAATTGTAATTTGAAGTATGTAGTTTATTAACAATCAGTGCAAACACAAAAAGACATTTAAATTCCACAAAGTTAATCAATATAGTTTGTCTTAGTGCTTTTCAACCAGAAACGGTCTGCCCCTTTGGGGAACATTTGAACATATCTAGAGATAATTTGGGTTGTCATAGTTGGGGATGGGAAACGGGCAGTGCCAGCATCTAATGGATAAAGGACCAGGATGCTGCTTAATATTTTACCATGTTATGTCTTCCCCTAACAAAGAATATTCTGTCTCAAATGTCAACAGTGCCAAGATTCAGAGATGCTGGTCTTTATTTAGAAGCAATCTTCCTTTTTTTTTTTTTTTTGTATATAACATCTTAGAATTAGTCCAGAACCATTTTCATAAATAGATTTTAATTGTCTGCATGTTCTAAATGATCAGCCTTGATCAAGCTATTTACTTGGATTAGAGAACTCTGCTCTGCAGTTGCACATCTCTGCATTTTATTTTCTCTTGTATCTAGATTATGAAATGCTTTTTTTCTTATTTGATTTTTGATATGCAGGAGAGTTCCCACAAAATTACAGTTATTATAATCTGATTGGTTTCAAGGAATTCTTTCTCATTCCCTAGATGAGGACTGATTTTTGTTTTCCTGATGAAAACTCTGACTAACCATGTCAAGGCCAGTCTTATGTGCATTGCTGGGTTTACAGGCTGTGTGTGACTAAGTGAACATTAACAAACTGCTGGTAGATTGTTCCTTTAAATTATGCAAATTGTAACTCTAGATTTAGGATAACCACTGTGAAGCTATTTTATTGAATTGTACTATTTCCATTTAAATGTATTCTGTAGTCTGTTTTTCTTCGGTAAAAAATTGTGATGTGCAGCATCACACAAAAAAATAATTTTTTCTGTGTGATACCTTTATTGTTTTTGGTGATTTTGTTCCTGCTACCAACATTTTTTCACTTGAAAGATAAATACTGCATATGCATGTGCCAAAATATGAAAGGTATTTAAGACTCTAAACCATTACTAAATTTCTAAATATTTATCCTATAAGTCAAAAATTACTTTTTTTTTTTTTTTTACAAAAATAGGCTTATAATATTACAACATATTTTGCATCTTACCTCTTTGGCTTACTAAATCCAGGAGTTATTTTTATGTCACACATATATTTCTGCATTACTTTCACATTATGGTTATATTATACTTTAATGATCGGTTAACCACAGTGTAACTACACTGTAATATTGCACAATTTAATATACTCTATATCTTATTATGGAACTTTGGCTCTCTCAATTTCTCTTTATCTTGCTTTCCTATTATAAAACAATGTTTCATGAAACATGGTTTTGCATTTATTTATTTGCCTTAGTGTGCTTGCACTACCAGGAGAGAGAGACAGAGACAGTAAAAAGGATAGTGAGAAATCACCCCCAGGGGGGATGGTCATCCAACAATCCTTTTTCCATTGTCCTCCAGGGCTCTTGGGCACACTGGCACACATATCCAGTGTGAGTTTCAAGCCATCAGATCCAGGACTTAAAACAATGATTGGCTATGTAGAAGTTCAGCAGCATAACTGCTATGTCATCCACTGGCCTCTCTTCTTAGAACCTTTTGGTAGTTTAGATTTTATAATGTTATGGTCTTCTTAATGTGTTTTTTACTGTTTTCATCTCTTTAAACCTTGTCCATATCTTATTTTTCAGTCCCTTATCTGAGGCAGAGTTAACAAAAATTCTCTCCCATTCCAATGGTTGTCGATTCACACTAATTACAGTGTCCTTTGCTGTGCAGAAACTTCTTAATCTGTTGTAATCCCACCTGTCTATTTTGGGGATTATTGCCGTGCTTTGGGGGTCTTGTTTAAGAAGTCTTTGCCTATCCCAATGTCTCCCAGAGTTTCCCCAGTGTTTTCTGCCAGGAGTTTTGAAGTTTGTAGTCTTAGGTTTAGATCTTTGATCTACTTTGAGTTGATTTTTTTTAATGGTGAGAAATAGGGTTCAGATTCATCTTTCTGCAGGTGAGTACCAAATTTTTCCAGCATCATTTGTTAAAGAGGTTTTCCTTTTACCACTGGATTGACTGGTAAACTTTGTCAAAGATCAGTTGGCTATATGTTTTGGGATTTATTTCAGGTCTCCCCTCTGTTCCAATGGTCCTCATGTCTCTTTTCATGCCTATACCATGCTGTTTTGATTATCATAACTTTGTAATATATTTTGGGATCAGGAAGTGAGATGCCATCCACTCCACTCTTCTTGCTCAGTATGGCTTTGGCAATACGGGGTCTTTTATGATTTTAGACAAATTCTGTGATTGTCTTTTCTAGATCTGTGAAGAATGCCTCTTGTAATTTTATAGGATTGCATTAAACATCTAGATTAATTTGGGTAGGATCACCATTTTGATTATATTAATTCTGCCAATCCAGGAACATGGGATGTCCTTCCATTGTTTTGTGTTCAATTTCCTTTTTAAAGTTTTTATAGTTTTGCTTATAGAAGTCTTTGACATCTTTATTTAGTTTTATTAGTATATATCTTATAGTTTTGTGGCAATGGTAAATGGGATTATTTTCTTCAGTTCTATCTCTGTCTGCTTGTTGTTTGAAAAACAGAAATGCTATAGATTTTTGTAAGTTAATTTTGTTTTCTGCCACTTCACTGTATGCATTTATTACTTTGAGAAGTTTTCTCGCAGATACTATTGGGTCTTCTATGTATACAGTCATGTCATCTGCAAACAGAGATCATTTTTGCTCTCCTTTCCCCATTGGAATGCCTTTTATTTCCTTCTCTTGTCTGATCTCATTGGCTATAACTTCCAGTACAATATTGAATAGGAGTGGAGAAAGTGGGCAGCCTTGTCTTATACCAGTTTTTAGTGGAAAAGCTTTTAGCTTTTTCCCATTTAGTATAATCTTAGCTATAGGTTTTTCATAGATGACTTTTATTATGCTGAGAAACGATCCTTCCATGCCAATTTTACTGAGAGTATTAATCATAAAGAATGTTGTATTTTGTCAAATGCATTTTCTGCGTCACTTGAGATTATGGTTTTTATCTTTCTGTTAATATGGTATTTAAACTTATGGTTTTGTGTATATTGAACCATCCTTGTATCCCTGGAATAAAGCCTACCTGGTCATGATGAATAACCTTTTTTATATGCTGTTGAATACAGTTAGCAAGTATCTTGTGGAGAATTTTTGCACCTATATTTATCAGAGATATAGGTCTGTAGTTTTCCTTTTTTTGTCATATCTTATCCATTTGGGGAACGAGGGTAATGGAGGCTTTATAGAATGAATTTGGAAGGGTTCCTTCCTTTGGATCTCTAGGAACAGTATGAGTAGAATGGGGATTTCTTCTTCTTTAAACATTTTGTAAAATTCAGCAGCGAAGCCATTGGGACCTGGACTTTTCTTTGTTGGGAGGTTATTTATTACTGATTCAATCTCATTGCTTGTTATAGGTCTACTCAGGCTTTCTATGTCTTCCTGTGTGAGTCTTGGTAGATTATGTGCCCAGGAATTTGTTCATCTCATCCAGTTTTTCTTTTTATGTTGGCATATAGTCACTCATAGTATCCTCTAATGATGTTTTTTATTTCTATTATCCCTGTTGTAATGTTGCCTGATTCCTTATGAATTTCTTCTTAGTCTAGCTAATGGTGTGTCAATCTTGTTTACCTTTTCAAAGAAAGAGTTTTTGCTTTCATTTATTTTCTGTATAGTTCAGTTATTTTCTATTTAATTTATTCTGCTTTAATCTTTATTATTTCTTTTCTCTTTACATTTTTTTTTGTATTTGGTTATTTTTCTGTTTTTATTTTTCCAACCCCCTGAGGTATGATACCAGGTTGTCCTTTTGTCACTTTTATTTTTCTTTGGTGGAAAATATTTTTGTAAACTATGCTTCACGTAAGAGACTGATAACCAGAATATATAGGGAGCTCAAGTGACTTACCCAAAGAAAGATGATCAACCCAATTAAAACTACAAGACATTTTCTATTTGCATACTTTCAGAGGACAACAGCTTTGTTGCTCTAAATTTTGTTTTGTACCTACTTTTGTGTCTCTTGCCAGTTGGCATTTCATCAACTATACCTCCCCCGAGCATTATGAACTTTTCTGGAAAAGAAGAAATTAAGGAGTATGACTTCTAAAATTAATGTTGTAAACTTACACCTTAATGATTCTGGAAGTGGAGATCATTAAAACCACAAAGAATACAACTTTTTTTTAGGGTAGTGTGATTTTTCTAAGCTGATAATAAGTTTAAGTATGATAATGTCAGGTCATATGTTATTAAAATATTAACTGTTAAAAATGTCTTGGACTGTGTAATTTTGGGTAGAAAAGAAGGATTTTCTATAATGTCTAAAAAGAGTTGGGTAAAATATAGCCAACATACAAATTATAATAAAGCTGTTTGCTTTCAGAAGCAAGAACTTTTGGCCTATTTTTTAACAGAATAATTCAAATATTCTTATCCAAGTAATGTGCACTGTAATAAAATATAGTGGTATTTAATATAAGCTAGAGTTATTAAAATTGTCAAACCATTTATGAAGTCTCTATTATCAATAATAAAAATAAGCCAAATTGAAGAGAATGACCAAATAAGTAAAATCTAGATTTAGGGTCAGTTATCTGCAACACAGCATAGCCAAAAGTTAAGAGAGTTTGAGGGAAGGAACAAGCAGCACAGGAAAAACACCACAAAACACTCATATCCAAATTTTATGTTCACCCTCTGTTTTAAGGGTATTTGTTTATGAGTAGATACTGAGTTGTTTCAGGTGATAACCCTAGAAACAAGGCACATTCTAAAATTTCACAATTATTATAATAAACATAACAGTTTGTCATTCTGTATTAGACATAATAGTACAAGATCTGTGTGACTTGCTTCTGCCACTTACCTCTAATATAAATGCCTTAACTCTCCATATAATGTGGAGGTCCTGATAATCAATGAGCTATATAAAGTTTTAGGAAAATTAAATAGGATTACATCTACAAAAGCCTTTGCTTTAGTGTTCAGGGAGCACTTCATTAACATAAGTTCTTGTTTATAGTCCTGCTGTGAGTTTAGCAATGCTCGAAGTTCTAAATGCCATTAGTAAGGAAGGAGAAGAAATGCAACATGCATTTATTAACTTATAACTCAATTAATTTTATTTTTGAACAAGTTCCTACTCTATTCTAGTATGTAAAGTAATAAAACTACCTAAAATAATGTAAATAAAATATGAACTATTTGAAGGGTCCCAGGGAATAGTTGGAGTAGGGGAAATATTAAATATGGTTGGAAAAATTCCTGTTCTCATTTCAGGCAACCTAACACCAGAACTATAACACAGTCAGTGTTCAATAAACAGTTATTTAATGAATAAACAGTGTCACAGATAATAAATAATGCCACAGATACACACACACACACACACACACACACACACAGCCATTACTCAAAAAGGTATAGGTTAGTCACAAAGGGAGAGAAATAATGAAGTGTATACTATTGAGTTGTTACAAAGTAAGAGAGGTAATAAGAACTGGTTATTTGAAACATGATTTGAATTGAGGGTGAGGTGGTATAGAAATTATATGATTACTGTGATCCTGTTATGAGTATTGAACTCTACAAGTTAGAAGGCTAAGCAGTGAGACACTACTGTCTGCCCTTAATTTTCCTTGAGAGACAAATATAAAATCAAAAATTAGAAGTATGGTGGATCAGTGTGAAAATTCACATACTCATCACTTTCTCTCTTGCACTTTTATAATGTCTGGCACACTATAAATTTGTAAACATTTTTGATGCATGAATACATTAGAGAATATTTCTGCCAGGATCAGAAAGGAGATGGTGTTTCACCTGGCAGGTCAGCAGACTCACAGGGTGCACTGAGAGGGCCAGAAAATGGAGCTGTACTTAGTCAGCTCCGTGCTATCTTTTTTCTCTGTTCTCAAAGTAAGGGCTTCAATATGGAAGCTCACTAAGAACAAGACATTACTCCAGCCCCTAAAGATCTTAATGAAGACAGGTTTCCACTTTTATTCAATCGCCTCTTAACTACATCCTTCTGAAATCATAATCATGTAAGACATTTAAAATAATCACCTTCTTAAGTGCTAATACCAAAGACCAATGTATTAGTTGCCTTGATGTAGCATAGCTTACTGTTTTTGTGTGTGTGTTTTTTTGTTACTATAGTCTTTCTCTCCGATAAACCATAACTGAAATCATAAATTGTCATTTTGGCACCAGGAATGAGAATTTAATCTCAGACTCTGTTAGGATTCAGCTCCTTTTGGCCCCAGGATGTATTTAACAATAAGCTGTGAAATCAGTTATTCAGTCACCAAAGAGCCGTGCTTGATAACTTGCCATCAACCTGAGCTTTAATCATTAAGAAGACTTGTGTTAAAGAGTAGTTGTGTCTCCAAACCCAGCCCTTTTCTTCAGAGACCCCTTCAAAGATGGCCTCTTCTTAAGGAATATCCTCTTTTCTTATCCCATCATTCAGTCATCCTAGACTTGCTCTCTCTCATGATCATTGATATTCTCAAGCTTTAATTTCTTCATGTTTTAGTGATAAGTACATATCATGATTGCTAAAGAAACCTTTAAGAAAAAGTATGACTTCATTGAGTATGGATTCAAAAAGGCTCCTTCTTAGGCCAGCCCCCAGGGTGCAGCAGTGAAGCTCTATATATAGGGATCCCAGGATCCCACATGGCACGCTGCAGCCACAGTGACGAAAAATATGTTGGACATATATATGTGCATATGCCAAGTTCTGATGGAATGGATAAATGGAAAAAAGGGATTGCAGTGTGACTATGGCCCATTGAGGGTACCTTATGTCTCTCTTTTTCTCTTAAGTGCACACACCATCTGGCAATAGAAAATGTTTCTACCTAAGAACTTTCTTTCTTTTTTTGGAGGGGAGAGGTTTTTGCTATATGGCGTGTGCGCTAGCCAGAAAGAGAGAGAGAGAGACAGACAGAAAGTGAGAAATCACTCCCCCCCGGGGGGATGGCCATCCCGCAGTACCTTCTCCTCCTCATTCTCCTCTTGGGATTTTGGGCATGCACACACACATGCCCAGTATGAGTTTAAGCCACTGGGTCTGGAACTTGAACTGTGGTCGACTACATGAGAGTCCAGTGACATAGCCATTACAGCAACTGCTTGTCCCTCCCTAAGAACTTTCAACAGGAATATCTCAAACCACTAATGTTTTGCACTCATAGCATTATATACACATCAAGTACTGTAATACTAGATATTCATGTTTTTGTTTGTTTGTTTGTTTTCCTATTGAGTTTAATCAGATGAAGTTCCTGGCCCAGGGTCACAAGGATGAAACTCATATGTTTCCACTGAATCATGTGTTTCCACTGAATCAAATAATTATAAAGCCAGGCTCAAACTCAACCAACACAATATTCTCTAAATTTTCTCAGTTTGGTGTTCATTATTGCACAGATCTAAACTAATTTTCTGTTTTCTCTTGTATTTCCCTAGGCTTAGCTTTTCCAACCTCTGCATATAGTTTCAAACTTCCCATGCTTCTAGTGGAGTCATGTAATTTATCCTAACAAAGTAAGACAAACTGAGGTCTGCATAATCTTTACCTTCCTGGAAACAGCCGGATATTCCCATCTGACACATCCTAAACTATTAGTCACAGCAAGTGAGTTCATTTGAAGTGGCTTGTTGTCTATAATAGAAATATGCCAAAAATGTTCCCTAAAGACCAGTGGCAAGTAAGGGTCTAGAGAAGACGTGTAGCCAAAGGAGAGAAAGCTCTATGATTTATTGAAATAAAATTTTCATCTGCAACTTGTATTTTCAATCAAATCTTAATTATCATTTGAGGGGAAAAGTGCTTTGGAAAGGCAAATTAGAGCATACCAAGGATGATGATCGTAATCCAAATTAAATACCAAGATTGATATGTTGGGTGGGAGAGTTTGGGATAAGAAATTGGGTAGCAGACATGGACTACATGAAAACAAGTAAAATAGGTTTTTTTTTTTTTGTATTGTTTTGTTTTCTGAGATATTTTCATTATAGGGCACGTGCACTTACCCGAGACAGAAAGACAGAAAACAAGAAATCACCCCTCAAAGGGATGGCCATGCTGCTATCCATTCTCCTCCGTTATTCTCTCAGGATTTTGGGTATGCACACACATGCACCATTGGTGAGTTTCAAGCTGTTGAGTCTGAGACTCGAACCAGTTGGCCACATGGGAGTCCAGTGCCATAGCCACTACCCCATTTACTAGCCTTGTGAAATAGGTTATGAAACTGTATAACACAGTAGAATATAAAATTTATTTGAAAATTCAATATTCACTCCCCCAAAAATTTGGAATGAAGTTCAAATGTGCACAACATAACATAATGTTAAATTTTGAAGATGACGAGTATGTTTACATCCTTGATTTGATTATTGTGCATAATATACATACTTAAAAAAAACTGTACAAAGCTGTACCACACAAATATGTTCAGCATTTATATAAAAGGAGTGATGCTTTGATTCAAGGCTGACTTCCATTTTCTTTCATCTGGAGGTGTGTAACATTTTAAATGTGATGTGTGAATAAGGGGAAAATAAAATCTTTAAAAAATCTCCACAGGACCAGCAGTTGGCATAATAGCTATGTCGCTGGACTCCCAGGTAGTCAACCACGGTTCGAGTCCCAGACCCGGTGGCTTAAACTGACGCTGGGCGTATGTACGTGCATACCCAAGATCCCAAGAGGAAAATGGAGGAGAAGGGATTGCGGTGTGGCCATCTCCCCTGGGGGGTGATTTCTCACTTTCTGTCTCTGTCTCTCTCTTTCTGTCTGGCGAGTACATGCAACCTATAGCAAAAACCTCTAAAAAATAAATAAATAAATAACTCCACTCAGAAGAAAAAAACCCTGAGGATCTTTAAAAAATTCCTCATGATGGGTCTGATCCATGGCCTGGGTTTAATAAGGGCCAAATCCCACACAGTCAATCATATGGTTTGAGTTCTTCTGTACCTGGCAGTTTGAGAAACACAGTGGGTATGTGTGCTTTTGTCTCCAAAATTCTGAAAGGGGGGAAGAGGAAGAGAAGGTATTGTGGCATGACCATACACATGGGGGTTTGCTTTAAGCTCTCCTCTCTCTGATAAGCACATGTGCCCTTTAGGGGGAAAAATCTTCATGGTAAAAATGACTATACACAATTTCTTGTTATTGCTGGTGATAATGCCCCTTTAGAAACACTCGTGTTTATCTTTGTTTAATTTTATGCTAAGCTTGTCCCTACCTCTACTGTTACATTGTAAGCAATTTAATTTGTTTATTTTTCTTGATACATATGCCTGAGCTTCTAATTTGCATGTTTATTATTGAGTAGCAAATATACAAATATCTAAGATATATTTTTACAACGAATAATTAAAAATTTACATTTTAATTTTTCATTAGCATGGAATAATAAGAAATCAAAAAATCTTCTCTATTATCACAGAAACTGTATTTGCAGTTAGGTAAGATAAATTAATTTGGCTTACCATCCTTCTAAGTTATCTCTGGGTAGAAAATTACCTAAAATGTGAAAATGAAATAAGATGTTTATTTCATGAATTAAATATTATGCTAGATTAAATCCTAATAGTCCTATCTGAACAATGCATGACACTGTCAAAGAATATAACATTTTCCCCACTAGATATATATCAGTTTTTCAATTCAATTCCAAACCATCTCTCACATTCTGCTGATTATCTCAATAGGAACTCAAATAAAATTTTGGCACATACTTAATTTCTGTTTGCATGAAAATTATGTGTTTAATGATTTCAAAATTGTCCTTTCTTATCTAAAATCTTTAGGTTTTCTGGTTGAATAGATAAAGTTTTTCAAGAAAATAATCAGTTTATATAAAAAACAAATCTGCATATTATAATTTTATATTCATTTGGAGAAGCAGATAGAGTGGTTAAGCTATGAGGCTTTCTCTTTCTTTCTTTTCGTTTTTCTTTTTGTTTTGTTTTGTTTTGAGAGAGAGATTTTTGGTATAGGCTGCATATGCTTGCCAAAGAAAGAGATAGAAAGTGAGAAATCACTTCCTGGGGGGATGGTCATGCTGTAATCCCTTCTACTCCATTCCCCTCTCAGAATCTTTGGCACACATGCACATATGCTCAAGGTGAGTTTCAAGCCACTGGTACTTGAACCACAGTGACCACCTAGGAGTTTAGGGCTGTACCCATTATGCACCTGCTGGCCCAAGTTATGAGTTTTCTTTTTAATATATATGGGATATAATTTTAGTATATTAAGAATTTACTTATTCAAATCTTTGGTTTTATTTAGGCAATGTAGATCAAAATTCTTCCACTCTTAGATCATTTAGGCCAATTTAGGTTAAAATTCTTCTGCTTCTAGATCAGTTATTTACACACAAATACACACACCCCTACCACAACAGGGCACCTCATAAATAGCAAATATTTTGCTAATATTAGATTTTTTAAAAATATGAGGCAGTGCTAAAAATATCACTTTTATTCTTCCACAGTTGAGAAGGAACTTGGTTGGAGAAATGTTTGAGGAAAGAATTTCCTCTCATGTTAAAATCTGTCTTGTATTGTTAATTACTCAATGCCTCCCTAATTTGAAGGGCATGTAAAGCCCAATCCTGAGGGGCTGACTAAGTCAAAGGTGCTGGGCACACACAAATTACCTTAGTGTTTGTCTTCTTACACCTACATGGGCCATCCTGCTAAGTCACTTCTGAATTATGAGAGAAATGAGCTCATTAATCATCATTAGGGTTTCTGTGAAGAGGATCTGCTGATAAGGCACATTGTGCCTAAGTTAACTCCATCTAATATTATAAACATAGGGTCTTTGACTGCAGCAACTATATCTTGGGACAGGGAAATCAACTTAAGAAACACAAAAAGCAATGCCATGGTATAATAGTAAAGACAGGGACAGGGAAATTATAAAGTCAAGTGGTCAAGTGAGAAAGGAATATTGCCACTTATCTCAATTCCACAGGCACATTTTTTTTCACGTTATTAATGTGACTACAGGTAGCTACAAACTTGCATTTTTCTTGCAGCTTTTGATCTTGGGCGGAGACATCTTCTCTGAGAACTGTGGCAAAAGTTTCAGGATGTGGCTATCTGTCTCAGTCTACTTTCTCCTGTTATAACAGACTACCACAGACTAGAAAATTTATTTAAAAAAAAAACAATTTTGTTTCATTTTTGTTTCTTTTCCTTCTTTTATCATCTTCTTCTTTTATTTTTTTTTTCTATTTTCCTATTTTGGAGGCTAGAAAGCCCAAAGTTAAATGTCCTGAATCTGATAAAAGTCTTCTTCCTGCATCATCCCATAGTAGAAGGTGAGGGTAAGAGAGGGCAAGATAGATAAAAGTAGCAAAACTCACATTTTTAAAAAGGACACCACTCCCTCAGTAACAGAACCACTTCTGCGCTAATTGGCATTACTGCATTTACGAAAACAGTCATCATGACCTAATCATCTTTTAAAGGTCCTACCTCTCTCAATACTTGATGTTTTGGGGATTAAGTATCTAACACATGAGTACACTCAAACCATAGTGTTCTCTCCCTGGCCTTCAAATTTTGTGTCCTTCTCATGTCTAAAATATATTTATTATTCATTGCATTCCAATAGCTCAGTAAGTCTTCATTTGTTCCAGAATCAACTTGTAAATCCAAAGTTTATAGTATCACCTAAATTAGGCACCAGTGAGACTCAAAAGCACAATTTGTTCTGAGGCAAATTCCCCTCTAAGTGAGCCTGTGAATTAAAACAAATTATGTGTTCCCAAAATACAATGACAAAACAGACATAGGATACATATTCCCATTTCAAAAAGAGAAACAGGCAAGAAAAATGGAGTAGCAGTACCAAGTAAATCCAGTGCACAACAAGGAAAATAATATTAAATTTTTAATCTGGAGAATAATCTCCTTTAATTCCATTTTCTGCATCCTAGGCAACTCCACCCCTATAGCTTTGCTGGACTCAGTCCACCCACTTGTATCTCTTATAGATTAGAGTCCACTGACTGTATCTTTCTCATGTTGGAGTTACACACTGCTGATTCTACAATTCTGGGGTCTCTGAGTGATCTTACTCTTTATTCTATCTAATTATTGTTCTAGTGGGAGCTCTCTGCAACTGCCCTGCCCCCATGACAAGTTGTTTCCTGGACCCTCAGGCTACTTAATATCCCCTTTAAATCCAGGTTGAGACCACCATGATACCACATCCCATATATTCTATACATCTGCAAAGTAAGCATCATGTGGACAATGTCAAAGTCCACTGCTTGTACTCACCAGAGATGTAGCATGGACCACACCTGGTCCATTTAATCACAGCTGGGGAAGTTGAGTAGCACTGCATTAGAATGTATGGAGAAGAAATACAAGGCAGCCCTGGTCTGTGAATGTTCTAGTCTCTTAGGTGCCTCTCTGAAAGCCTTTGCCCTCAAGGTCCTAGTTGGCCTTGAAGATTTCTGAAATGCTTTCAGGGTAATTCAGCCATTATCTTGATGAATAAACCCTGGCTTCATTCTACCCATATTAACTCCATTAGCAAACTATAGCTTGGCCACACCGTAAGTATTTTCTTCTGGATTCACTTTTCATTTTTTATCTGGTTAGGCTAAGCGTTTTCTAAGTTTTCTAAATATTTCTTCTGCCAGATATCCTAGTACATTGTTCTTAAGTTCTGCCTTCCACAAACTCCTAGGATATGGACACAATTCTGCCAAGTTTTGTGACTGTTTAACAAGGATTACTTTTACTCTAATTTCTTTTGTTTTGTTTTTCAATTTTTTTAATTTTTATTTTATTTTTTTATTTTCTGTTACTGTTGTGGTACCTGAAACTTTTTTTTTCAATTAGCTTCTGAAGCATCATCTAGAAAGAAAATATTCTAGAACAACATCATTAAAAACAACTCTGGTAAAGCATGGTCACTATTATGTATCATAAAGCAGGTACAAGGTATTTTACATTTACAGAGGTATGATACAGTATTGTCCTACGTGTATAATACTAGAGGATACAATTTTTATATAAAGTGTTTTTTCACATTTTATCGATTCTCTAAATATTTTAATTAATTTAAAAACATTCAAAAGCAAGTGCAGCTGAAATATACATGTCTGACTTTAGGTGTAAACCTCAGTGAGTAAAGTGAACATATTATAAAGTAGCACCTAGCTGGGGCTATATAGTTTACTGCAATCATTAAATAGGTATTTTTAATGCATTTTTTTTTAATTTTAAGAAAACCAGTTTTAGTGTTAATAGATCAAAATCAAAAAATGTTAAGAGAAATTTGCTTAAGACTTAAAGCCAGAAAAAATGTTAGGATTCAGTTCAAATAGTGGGTAGATGAACCTAGAAGACAAAAATCCTTATATCTTGAAATCAAAGCATAGGAGAAAACCAGTAGTTTTTATTCTAAAGTAAAAAAATTCTATTTTGCCAATTCAGTTTCATGTAATTAGTTTCTCTTCTATTGAATTTGCTGGGATTACTGTGATCTGATTTTTCCATTTATACTCTGGAAGTTAACATTCAACTCTGGGCTTATTCCTACAATTAGGATGGCCATTTTCTAGTTGAGTTTTGTACTTTTATTTCTGTGTGTCAGACTTTAGTTTTCCTGGTATAGCCCTCTCTTCAGCACTTGAAGAGCTGGTCTGGTGTTGATAAATTCTCTCAGGTTTTGTTTATCTGAGAATGTTTTTGTCTTTTTTTCCCATATAAAAGATAATCTTGCTGGGTATAGTATCCTTGGTTGAAATTGTTTTTCACTTAACACTTTGAATATATTTTCCCATTCTTTCCTTGCTTGCATTGTTTCTGATGAGAAGTCTGATGTTAGCCTGAGGGGTATCCTTTAAAATTAAATTGTTGTTTCTCTCTTGACAAACTTAGTACCTTGTCTCTGTCTGTGGTTTTGGTCAGTGTGGCTATGATGTGTCTTGGAGAAGATCTTCTTGGGTTGATTCTATGTGCAGTCATTTGTATTTCTTAGGTCTGGATATTTCAGTGTCTCTATAGGTTTGGAAAGTTTCCTTCCAGGATTTCATGGAATAGATTATCAATGCCCATATTAGTTTCTTCACCTTCTGGGATACTGATGATCCAGATGTTTGGGCATTTAATGGTATCTAGTCTTACTCACATATTATTCTAATTTTCAGGGCTTATTTTCTCAGTCTTTCTGGTGAATTTCTCTAAATCAGAAGTTCTGTCTTCTATATCTGAGATTCAATCTTCTGTATGGTCTAATATGCTTTTAATACTTTTGAGAGAGGTTTTTGTTTTGTTTTGTTTTGCTTTGCTTTGTTTTATTTTTTTGGAGAGGTTTTTGCTTTAGGGTACATGCACTCACCAGAAAGTCAGAGAAAGACAGAGAGGAAGCAAGAAATCACACCCCCCAGGGGGGATAGCCACTGCCACAATCCCTTCTCCTCCACTCTCTTCTTGGAATCTTGGGCATGCACGCACACTCAGCTGGCATGAGTTTAAGCCACTAGGCCCGGGACTGGAACCGCAGTCGACTACATGGGAGTCCATTGACATAGCCATTATGCCAACTGCTCGTCCCCGAGAGAAGTTTTGATTTTGTGTATTACAGCCTTCATCTCTAACAATTCCTTTTGATTCTTTTTTATGATGTGTATTTTCCCTTTCAGATCATGCTAGAACTTCCTCACTTCCTGGAATTCATTGTCTCTTTTCTCCTGGATCTTTTGGAGTTCATTGTCTCTCTTCTCTTGCATCTCTGTTAGCTTCATCACTATGAATATTCCAAATTCTTTATCTGACATTTCCAGGAGTTCCCTTGTATTGTCTGTGGGAGATAAACAGTTATTCTTTTCCCTTAGGAGAAAGATATTTTCTTGGTTTCTCATATTTCTTATGCCTCTGTGGTGGTTCCTGGTTATCTGAAGTACATTTTTTCCTAGTTTTTGGAGTTAAATCTGAGCATTCAGAGGCATGCAGAAGGAGGTGACCTGCAATCTCTAAACAGTACCATTTTCCTCCCTTTGTTCAGCAGATTCAATGGAAATTGAAGATCAATTTGACCCTGACTCCTGGCTAGATCTGGGTGGCAGGAGGGTGAAGTCTGGGCAAAAGGTTTGCAGTGGTCTCACTTGAGTCCAATTTCTGACATATTGTTCTTCTTTTTCTTAAGAGAACTCATCAGAATGAACCAATATTTTTATTTAATTTGCTTATGTAGTCCCTAAGATTTAGGTTTTCTCTGGAACTGTTGTTTTCTTCTGAGCTCTTATAAGGATCACCTTTAACACTCTATGACAATCTAGGCTTTTTCTAGAGTGCCCAACCAAGTTCTTGTAACCTGTACCCATTACCACTTCTACCAAGCAACCTCTGCATTTTCAAGTATTTCTTACACCAACAGCCTAATTTCTCAATATCAATTTTGTGTCTTAGCTTGTTCTATGCTGCTATAACAAAATACCACAGACTAGGCAGTTTATAACTAACAGAAATTTATTTTGTTCATGATTTAGAGGTGCCAAATCTAGGGAGAGCTTTTTTACTGAGTCTTAACATGAGAGGAGGCAACACATGGGGGAGAGAAAATGCAAAAGGGGGTCCAAACCCATCCTTTATGAGGGCACCACTCCCACAATAATGAACCCACTCCTATGATAATAACATAATTCATTCATGAGATCAGAGCCATCATGACCTGATTACTTTTTTTATTTAAATTTATTTATTTACATTCATTTCCTATACATCATTACAGCATACAAAATGAGATTTCCCATCCAGAATACTCTTTATATTGGCTCAACCAAGTACATCAACATACATGTTATCGTCAACAAATAATTTTCCATTTCTTGTTTCCTGTATATTTTGCCTTTTTTTTTTTTTTTGCCATCTTTGATTCCCTATCTCTCCCCCTCTGCCGTGTCTCACCCTCCTCCCACACTGTCTCTGGTATCCATGGTTGCTTTCTATGCCTTTTCCCCCCATTTTATTGATTTGCTAATGAACTTAATTAATCTAAATATTTCCAATAGCAAGGTTCCATCTCTCAACACTGCATTGGTGAATAGGTTCTAGCACATGAATGCTAAGGGACACATACAATCCATAGCACCATCCTAGACTCTATACTTGTGGGTAGAGTGTTGGAGTTCTCTGAGGAGCCAGGACAGTGTACCTTATCAGAAACATTCTTGTGGAGATTAAAATCCTAACTAACACAGAGAGAAAAAAATACAGATTGTGGTAAATGTCATCAAAGAGATTTCAACAGGAATTTTAATTTGAGAAGCATTAACATTAATTCTAACAAAGGTAAACTTCAAAAATATTTTAGGAGAGGCAGGATTACCTGATTTAAAAGTATGTGTATGCTGTATGTATATGTGAGTATATGTAAATATTCACAATGAATGCTTTATTTGTCTCACATATAGTTACTATGAAAAATATTTAAGACTTTAAACTCATCCTATGGAGATTAAAGAATGAAGCCAAGGCCTGAATTAAGGGTCCAAGGCAGGGACCTGGTAGTGATGTAGTGACAGCACAGCTGGATCCACATGGAAAAGTTCCTGGGTCCATGTCCCAGGACCTCCCTGAGCATGCCAGGCACATGTGTGAGGGTGGGTCTGATGGTCAATTTAAACTTGAGGACCCAGTTAGTGGATCTCTCTTTATTTTTCTCTCTTCAAATAAACAAATAAGACTTAAAAACAGGGCTCATGGAAAATGTAAAGGGAGTGGGAAAAAAAATGAGGCTAGAAGTAAGGGACTCATTGATGCCGTCTGGGTAGGCTCTGTGTGAATTGAAACATTACCTGGATTGCGTGTGCAAAGTTTCTTTAACATGTGTAATATCTTTAAGGATGTTAGAAAAAGACATTCATCTGCCTTTGATAATTAAATAAAAAGGAATCTTCCGTTAGTTTACAGAAACCCATAAAGGATAGCTTAGCCGAGAATGTGAGGCCTGAATTTCATCCCTGATTCAAGTCTCTTTGCCAGGCAAGTGGAAAATCTACCTGAGTTTGTGTATGCCTGACTGGGTAACAAACCATTGTCTTCTTTTTGCTAAGTTCTATAACTGTTTGCTATCCTAGAGGTCACAGGAATAACTGAAGTGTTTTTTTGTACCCAAGAATTAAATCTTACCCAAACAGAGATTTAGCCTTTGCCCTAGATTTCTGGGAGATAATCTCTGAGTTCTTGAATGCCATACATAACAGGAAGAATTGTGTTTGCCTGGGAGACTGAGTCACTCCTAACAGTCTAACCATGTGATTTAAGGTATGCACTTAGGGTAATATTGCCTCAATTTAATCTCCAGAGGATCTGAAGACTGAGGTATGCCATGTGCCCATTCTTGATAGAACCCCAATAAAAATTTTGGATACCAAGCGTCAGGAGAGTTTCTATAGTTGGCAATGTGACTTGTGTGTTGTCACATATCAACATCAGGAATGTAATACTATCCAAGACTCTATGGGGAGAGAGCAGCTAGAAGCTCTCTCTGCATTTGGAACTTTTTTTGGACTCCCTTGGCCGATTTTAATCTTCACCTTTTAGATGTTTGTGATAAAAACTTAACCATGAATTTAACTGCTTTCAGTGAGTTCTGTGAGTACTTCTTACTAATTATTTAATGTAAGGGTGGTCTTGGGAACCCCAAAATGAGCAAATTGTGCCAGAAATAAGAACTTTCTTGAACATTGTGTTCTGTCTAACTTCACAGGTTTTTACTTAGAAAATGGCAACACTATATTTTTTTGGCTTATTTGTTCCAGTTCCTCCCTTGCTCATCCCTAAAAGCCCCATGCTATAAACTTTATGCATATTCAAACATATATATGTTCTCTATGAGTAAATTTGGATTATACTAGGTTGTCAGGAAAGTCATGATGTACTTTTCTATGCGAAAAAGTGTTATGACTTTCCAGACAACCCAATAAATACACTCCCAAAATTTATAATGATTGAAACTCATAGGAGTTTATTTCTTGTTTTTCGAAACAATTTCAAAATGAGATTAGTGAATTGGGTTCTTTCTGTCTTCAACATGCCACTTACGCAATCCCCATGTTGTTTTAGTTTTTACCACAAGGCATGTGCACTCAACAGAGAGAGTCAGAGAGAGATAGCAAGAGAGGAAAAGTGAGAAATCACCCTCCAGGGTAGATGGCCACACCATGGTCCCTTCTCCATTCTCCTCTAGGGATTTTGGGCATTCACACATGTGTACCTGGCATGTTTTTCAGGCTGCCGGGTCTGGGACTCAAACCGCTTATCAGTCATGTGGGATCCAGTGCCTTAGTTTCTAGGATACCTGCTGGCACCACTGTGTGCTTTTATCAAATCAGTGGAAGGGAATAGAAGCTAGTGTGTGGGAAATATTAGTGGGCCAGGCCTGGAAGGGACTCTCATCCCTTCCGATCATTTGACAATGTATAGAACTCAGGCCTGTGTGTATACCTTACTAGGATGGTGTCTGGGGGTGTGCCTGCCTAGAGGAGATGAGTGTGGGGAACAGTAAAGCATGAGCTGTCACACTCATTTGTATTTTGCCCTCTCTAATCCCCTCAGGTCCCTTAGGCTATCAGTAACTAATACGATAAATGGATTAATGATAATGTTTTAATTAGTGATCATGTCTTAATCCTATATTACACATTTGTAATTTGATAATGTCTCAATCTATAGAAGTGAATATTTTCAGAAAAACAACTACTATGGAGGAGGACTTTGGAGACCTCAATCTCCAAATAGCCCATCCAATTAGCCTATATCCCCAACATCAGTGTTTTAGGTACCCAAACTTTCTAATCACTCCATCTTCAAGCTGATAACAATCCCTTTCTTCTGCCCATAAGAACAAAACCTTTAATGTAAAAGGGGTAGCATTAGCTATAATGAGTACATGCTACAGAAAAGGTACTGTATGAAGAGTTTTCCAGGTATTACTTTAATTTAATCCTCACAACAACACTAGCAGATAGGTATTAGGTAAAAAATTGTTGGTACTAGAATACCAACACATTTGACTCAAGAATCTAACCACTATGCATGCTATTACTAATTTCATTAGGTGGCCTCTGGGAATTTGGCTACTTTAATTTGTCTGCTTGTTAGAGAAGTTCTGTATTTTTGTAGGTAATATGTTAGGTATAGTATTCAGTCACGTCCTCAACTTCCATTCCTCTGTTGTTTTTCTCTCCTACATATTCTATATCTTTTCAATTCCCATGCCTCAAGTGCCACCTGCTTTCTTTCAAATAAAATGTGGCATTTACCATTTATATTACTGTGCTCAGCAGTGTCCTGGAAAACAAATATAAAATGACAGCTCCACTCCACACCCTATCTCTGGGTTTTACACATCTGTTTCCCTTTGCAAATCTGGGGAAATTTCAGAATTCTGGTGAGGAAAGTTGTTGACAGGAAATATTGCTTCCATATTGTGGTTTTTAGAAATATCTTAAAGTACCTATCTCTCTAACAACAAGAGAATCCCAAATGCAACATAAAGGAACACACAGTCCTCTAGCGAGAAAGGGGCATATTATTATACCTAGTCTATCATCATTATCATCACCAAATAGTGTTTGTTAAGCCTCAGGAGCACAAGGCAGTAGGGTGGTTAAATTGACATCTTATACTCCTCCCAAGAGCTCGCAGTTTAAATAGAAACAGCAGCAAAGACAAACATATACAAGGTCAGGCTGAGACCAACACTAACACATTAACATACTCATTAAAATAGAAGGAGCTCATTACAATTCAGTAAGAATGGGAATCAGGAAGATGTATTATAAAAATATACTAAACTAGGAGTCAAGAGACATTGCAGCGTGCTGGTTGTGTGGCTTTAGGCAAGTCACATCCTCACCCCTAAAGCTGAAATGCTTGGGAAGATTTGGAAGAGATAGTTAGGGAAAGTGAACCCAACACAGAATCTGAGGCTCAGAAAAACACAAATTTCTTTAAACATGAAGTGATTTAAGCTCTATGGATCCATCTGCCTCTTTTATAATACAAAAGGCTTGGGACCAGCAGGTGGTGCCATAGTAGTTAAGGTGCTGGACTCCCACAAGTCAACTGTGGTTTGAGTCCTGGACCCTGGGGCTTGAAACTCACACCAGGCATGTGTACATGCATATTCCAAAGCCCGAAAGAAGAATGAGAAGGGATTGCAATGTGGTCATCCCTCCGGCAGGTGATTTCTCTCTTTCTATCTCTCTGTCTCTCAGGTAAGCACACTCGCCCTATAGTAAAAATCTCTCTCTAGAAAACAAAGGGGGGATTAAAAGTTTCTTTGAATATTTAAAATCTAATGATTCTGTAAAAATGTCTTTAAACATGGGTGCTATGAAGTTCTAAGTCTTTCTATAGATATTTTCATTTGTGTGTGTGTGTGTGTGTGTGTGTGTGTGTGTACAGGAAAATACTTGAATTTCAAAGGTACAATTTGAACATTTAAAAAATATAAAAATATTTTGTAAACAGAACTATGTAAAGAGGACTATATCAGTTGGCCATTCTAATTTCAAATAAAACAGACTTTAAAATTAAATTTCTATTACAAATAAAGAGAGGCATTTTATGAAGATACAGTGTGTGCTAGTGATAATGTATAGTTAGTCCTTGTTTCTCAAAATGAAGAAACAGGCCTGGGAAAGGCAAGTGCTTGCTCATTTATCATTTGGAAAAGACCAAACAGAATTAACAACATGGTTCTCTGAAGGAAGGAACAACAAGTATGGCCTCAGGGAAGTCGGAATGTGAGAAGCCTGATCTTTCTGTTTCTTTCTCCCTTGGGTTGTTTGATCTTGTTTCCATTCCAATCAAACATGATGAGGTATCCCCATTACCTGGCAACAAGTAAACTAACCTCTCTGTCAGAGGGACAGGTTCCTTATGTCAAATTCAAATGACAAGTCAAATGGAAGAAAAGAGTGTTCCTGAATGAGTCAGTTTATTGCAGAATACTCACACGCACAGCAGAGAATAGGCAAATATCAAGTCAAATGAGTGAAAAGAAAGTAAGTGAAAGGAGTGAAAGAAAGAAGGAGAGAACACAAGCCCATTGTACTAACAAACTCAACTTCATGTGTCCACAGGAGGAATCTTCTACTTAGCCCAACACACCCCTCATGGCGACACTTGAACAGGTCCGGAAATTTCTTCAAGTCCTCAGCAAAGTGGTTCAGCGACTTTTCCAGTTGGACAGGGCCTCCGCTGCACCTGCCTTATCTAATGGGTATTTGCAAAGAGTGAAGTCCAATGAGATGTGTCTCAGGTAACAGTTCATAGGCCCTTGAATTTATAGCCCCACAGATGTGTTATCTCAGTTTCCAGATGTCACTTGTGAAGGGAAGGGGCCTCAGAGCCTACCAGCTCACTTGCATATTGAAGGGGGCTATCAGCTTGTTTTGCTCAGTTATAGCAGGTAAGACACAGCAAAATCAAGATATTCAAAATGAAGTTATGTATTCAAAACATTCAGAATGGATTTACTACCAGCTAAGCAAAATTAAAATTTCAGCTTCTATGAGAATCATAATAGTATAATATACATACCATAACAGAGCTAGTCCTGTATGCTAGTAGGTGAGGAAAAAGGATCCCACATGACCCACTGCAGTTTGAGTCCCAATCCCAGCAGCTTGGTGAACATGCTGGGCACATGTATGTGTATGCCCAGGAACCTGACAGGGTGGCGAGATGGAGAAGGGATTGTGGTGAAAGCATGCCCCATTGAGTGGTGCTTTCTCCCTCTGTCTCTCTTTCTCTTATTCTCTGTCTCTGATGAGCTCAAGTGTTGTGACCTCTATTCAAAAGTATCTTTTGATTCAGTGACTTATAGAGCTTATCCAAAAGGAGAACGATAAATTTAGGAGTGACAGGACAAAGGTTCAAGTTCTCCCAAGCTTTGGTGGTAAGAAAACTGTGAGAAAGTAGTAAAGTCTTCTCTCCTCTATTCCTTCGGCCCTGTTGGTGCCAGTCTGAACTGATAGGTAAGCTGTTTCCAGCAGGAAAGAATTTAAGTCCTGCATTCAGGCAAACAGGGAGAAGGAGACAGTTCTTCTGTGTTTAAGCTTTCTTCAGCTCAATAATCCTCAGTATTTCAGGGAATAATATTTTGATTTCCTTCAGTTACACAATTGTGTGTACTGGGATCCCATGCTGTACTTGAGCAATAAGGCTTCTCATTGATAAAGATGCTATTCTAGGAAATACAGAGAAACAGATACTAAACAAGCAAACAAATAAGAAAATATCAGATAACAATGATATTAAAGGGAATGCCAAACAGAATTAAATCAGGATATATTATGATGATTAATACATAATTTCTTATATTCAAGAGTCAAAGACCTCCTCTTTCAGGATTTGATATTTAAGGTAAAACTAAATGTAGAAAAAGAAGTTGAAGATGCAGGAGAAATAGAATGAATTGGGAATAAAATCTCTGAGATGACTATAGTGTTTCCTTTCTGCAAATCAATCACTTCTGTATGGCGCTTAGTTTTTGTCTCACTGCACTAGAACACTTGATTAGCTAGTCTTTATCTATCCTCCAAACTAAAATAAATAATACGAAGAGATGATCTGATTAGAATGGCTCAAGTGTAGCAGGGTCTTCAAAATCCAATACACTTGCAATTCAATGTAATATAAACAAGATTATGATGTTAATAATTAATTCATTAATTAAAAAAACTAAAAAAAGGGAAAGAAAAAAATTCAATATACTTCACTTTAATACATATTCTTGCCTGACAGTGTGTGTTGTTCCCTTCCCTTATTCTACTGTCCAAAAGAGATGAGCTTTAACGTTTTCCTTACTACAATAGCAAAACACACTCAGGTAATCATAGACAACAAAGTAGTTTTATTCTACTGAAAAATCAACTATAATTGGAGTTCTACTCATTTCTTGATGTGCTCGAGTAAGTTAGAAAATCCTCTTCCTACACAAAGCCTTTCATCTAAGCTTATGATTTTGTTGCAAATCCTATTTTAATATCAGAATCAAGACATTAAACATTTTTGCTTTCAGTATTGTGACTATTGCTATAACAAGTTAATTCCTTACCCTCAGCTGAACCCTACTCTTTTTGCTGGGTGCTGTGGACTCACCAAGAAGGATGTCATGTATCTAAACATGTGAAAGAAAAATGTACACTATAGTTTTAAATTTTACTCTGATAATATATAAGAATTTTCTTGTTTTCATCAGGAATGGCCTGATAGTAGGGGAAATTAATGCATAACATGGCTCTTCCCAGGCAGAATACAAGCAAGCCTTTGTAAGGATATATCAGTGGAAAGAATATGATGGCATATGAAATTCACTATGCATTTTTAAAAAACATATGCCCTAACATAGCCATGTGAATAGAATATCTATAACCCTGAATTACCACATTTTGTGCAATAATTTTTTTTGGTTATAATTTGAATTCATTCAAAATATTGTCAGATTACGAGAAACCTGTATTTTTCCCTATGTGCATTAATATTAATTAATATATGTCACTGGAAGTTTGTAATTAATCAAGGGGTTTCCAGGTCAGGGCCACTAAGGGGGTACAAAAATGTCCTGGAAGGGATCAGGCTATTCATGTGGAGGACTGAAGCAGAACAACTGACCTTCAGACAGAGGACTTGCTTACTCCACAACAGGGAACTGAGCCAACTCAGCACCCACTCTGGGATTCTGAGCAGTAACCTTTCTGTGGGTGTGAGGAAGTTATCAGCAGCAAGATATGTTCTCCAAAGAAATTGGAGTCAAGGGACTATCTGATAAGAAGTGGAGAATGCAAGTCCCTTGGGTTGGCAGAAGCAGACCAATTAGCATCTAATTTTCTACCAGAGCTAATTAAGCCATAGCTTGCTGCATTCTACATCAGCACCCTTCTGTCTCAGACCACAATGCCTGTTGAGCCTGAGACTTGAGAGCTGTTCTTTATATTATTTTTCTCTTTTTATCTGTTTACTTATTTTAGAGATTTTTGATATAGGGCTCATGTACTTGCCAGAGACAAAGAGACAGAAAGTGAGAAATCATTCCCCCAGGGCGTATGGCCATGCTGCAATCTCTTCTCCTCCATTCTTCTCCAGAGATTTTGGACATGCATGCACACACACCCGGCGTGAGTTTCAAGCCACTGAGTCCAGGATTCAAACCAGTCAGCCATGTGGGAGTCTAGTAACAAAACCATTATGCCAGTTCTGCTTCTCTTGAGCTAGGAATTCTGTTCCCCTTAAAATTAATGGACAAGGTATCTTCATTCTACTGAGGAACCACTATAATTGGAGGGGTCTCATAATTCTAGGAACTTGTATGTGAGGAATTTCTTTCCTAAGGATGATGGTTCCATCAGAGATGCAGCAATTTAACTGAGTATGTGGCAAGAAAGCATAAAGGTAAATTTGACATTTACTTTCAGGAGACTACTTCCTCCTTTATGGTAATAATAGCATACTGAGTGCTTACTTCCTTTGTACTAAACATTTTAGTAGGAATTTCACAGTGATTTATTTAACATTCATAAGCATCCCATGAACTACGAAGAGTAGGAATAAGTTCACAAAGTTAGGAAGTTGTAGGCTGAATTCAAACTCAAATCACGATGACCTCAGAGACAGTGTTCTATATATTATAGTATTTGGTCTTGGACTAATGAAATACTAAACTCTTCTTCAAGTTCTTCCTACTGTCAGAGGCAATGATTCTACTCCTCTTTTTTCTAATGATCAATGCATTGTATACAGGAACCAGTGAGTCTGCTTTGTTAACTGCTTTGAATATATATAGTTTGTTTGTTTATTTGTTTTCCCTGCCACTACTACATTTTTAGGAGCAATAGATTTTTAAAAATTAAAATATAACGGCCACAGCAACAAATACAATTTTCATGAAGCATAGGGAAACTCAGTTCATTTAAGCTCATGCCCATTACTTTCTCAGGACGGTTCAGTTTCAGCTCATGTTTATAATGGTGACACAAAGACCCTCCTAGGTAATTAATCATCAGAGATGATATTAGCTTCCTTAGGAGAACTTCATTATGATAAGTTTATATTTTATGAAAATTTTTAATTATAAATATTGAAAAACATTTATAGTTATCTTTTTAATACCTATATAATCTAATTTCTACAGTCCACACTAGAGCACAACAAAATATGGATGTCTTACTGTATGTAGTTTCCGTGATATGCTTAAGTCTTTCTACTCCCTTCAACTAAAATAGTAATGCAATATATGGGCACACGCATTTATAATTATAAATGCAATATATGGACACACATTTATAATTATATATGTGTCCATATATTTATAATTATAAAGGTGTGTGTCTGTGTGTGAAAGAATTTGTGTATAATAATCACCACCAGCTCTAAAACCCTTATCTCACCCAAAATCCCAGTTCTACTACTTACTTATAAGTAAACTTGGTCAAATTACTTAAATGTTCTAAGCCTCACTTTCCAAAAGCTCTTAGCGCTACTGGAGAGATCAAATAAAGTAACCGTAGGCAAAACCTTAAGTATAATGTCCAGCCCAGGAAAAGCAAATCCTGAATAGCCATCATTATGGAATCATAGCTAGTTCAAGTCAATTATCTTATTCCTGTTATAAATGCTAGAAAGTAAAAATATTTCTGAACTTTGTTTCATAATTGGTGGCATCATCCCTCATTTTCCTCATTCTTCATTATTTGAATCATCACCAGCTCTCTGTTGGTGGTACAAATTTTGAAATTGAAATAAAGAAAAAAAAATGAGTATATCTACTTAGTTTTTATTTTCTGTACCCTAATGTTTTGACATCTCGAACCTTGTGGCCCCTACGCCTTCCAGGATTAGCCAACTCCTAGAGATAGTAAACAGCTTACCCCAGAGTGAGTGAACTTTTCAAATGCAACTGAACCAATCCAAAGATCACACCTCAACCACCTCTGCTATGAGGCTGCCCTATTATGGGCCACTGTCCACCATCTCTAATCATCCCAGAACCAAGTACTGACATTTGGAGATGGTTCCTTGTACCAAAGCCCACTGTAGTTTTTCAAACCAACCCATTTTAAACTCATTTAGCCAGTGCCCTTCCCATGGAAACCAGTGTCTCTTGCCCACCCTCCCACACGTCCCATCCTCTCCTATGCTCCTGATGCACCTCAGTGCTTCCAAACATTACACTGCTAGTGTAACATGCTCAGTTCCCTTAGGATTTATGAGTATCAAGCTATTATTTCCACAGCGATTCTTTCTTAATCTGTTGGCCCCATCACACTGAAATAATAAAGTCACGTGTCCCTTAATGATAGAGATTTGTTCTAAGTAGTGTGTCATCAGGCAATTTCCCGTTGTTCAAACATCATAGGGTGGACTTGTATGGATCCTGTACTTGCACAGTGTACTACACAAGCAAGCTGGTAATGTGGCATACCCTATTGCTCTTTGGCTTCAAATCTGTGGAGTGTGTTACTGCAGTGAACATTATAAGCAATATGACACGACAGTAGGGATCTAAACCTGGAAAAGGTGCATATTAATATGGTAGGGCCAGCAGATGGCATGTTGGGTAAGGTACTGGACTCCCTTATGGCCAAATGTGGTTCATGTCCCAGACCCAATGCCTTGAAACTCACGCTGAGTGAATGAATGTGCATGTGTGCTCAAAATCCCAGGAGGAGAATGGAGGAGAACGGGTTGTGATGTGGCCATAACCCCTGAGGAGTGATTTCTCACTTTCCTTCTCACTGTCTCTCTGTCTCTCTGGCAAGCACATACAGCCAATGGAAAACAAACAAACAAACAAAATCTTTTAAAAAATGGTGTGGCTGCATAGGGATAATGAATGAAGCTAATAGGACTGAGCAAGTCAGTGAGTGGTGGGTGCATATGCAAGCATTGAACATTACTGTTCATTATTGTATATTTTCTAAATACTGTATACTTAGGCTGCAATAAAGCTATAATACGTATTTTCCTTTATGTAATAGTAACTTACTCTTTCATAAAATTTGCATGGCAGTGGAGTAAGTTTGTTTGCACCAGCTTCTCCGCAAATACCTGGGTAATGCAATGTGTGCACTATGTCATTGTGACAGTTACAATGTCACTAGGCTATAGGAATTTTTCAGTTCCAATATTATGTTATGAGACTACCATTGGATAGGTGGTCCACTGCTGACTGAAACATTGTGTGTCACATGACTATGTTTTAAAACATCAGTAATTCCAGATTAAGTTTCAACTATAGCTATCTCTTCCATTTGACTATAGGGACCTCAAGAACAGAAACTATGTCCACACTAACCAACTGATTCTTAGTGGATATTTCTGATATGAATGAATTTATTTCATATCTAAAATTCACTGACATATTTTTATTTGGGGGAAAATTCTGTATCTTTAAAAGTTAAATGAATATATACCCTCATATTGTATATTCCCTAAGTTGTACCCTAACAGAAATGACCCTAGTTGTTTAAATACATATAAAAATACTAATTAGATATACTGTAGAGAAGTAAAATGTTTTCCTCTATCCCTTAGTGTCTCCAGCTGGACCTAGAAACTGACATAAGACAGATGAATAGGAAAAAGCATCTTTTATTAGAATCTTACATATACCCGGAAGTACTCATAAGAAAATGAAGACCAAAAGAAGTGAGTAGAGCTGAAAGCTCATGTGCCTTTAAGACATAAAATGATAAATTTATGGAAAAAATGACAAGACAAAGGGGTTTGGACTAGTAGCAATGAATTATAGGGAGTCACTAAAAGATATATTGTAGGAAAATAGTATAAGATGAAGGTTAACATGGTAAGTGTGTAGAGATACATTTCAGCATATAAGGTATTCTCTTTCTGAAATAAGAAGGACAACTTCTTATTGGGGTTTTATGATCTCTTTTTTATGTAGAAAACAGGAGGTCAAAACTCTTTCTAGTCTAGTCACAGTGGTGCAAGTGGTGTTTGGGCTTATGGTGTGATACTGGAGCCTCATAGGAGGTCCAGATTAGAATCCCAGGTCGACTTAATGCACTGAGCATGCCCTGGATTTAGCTGGTTAGAAGGCTGGGAAAGGAACATGACTTGTTGAGACCCTATAGTCTCAGTCTCTAACTTAGATAGATAGATAGATAGATAGATAGATAGATAGATAGATAGATAGATAAAATAAATAAACACTAAAAAGTTCTCCCTGTATCTGCTACATGCTGAGTACATTAAGCTAAATATAATCAATATAACAAAGCAACATAGTTCAGTATGATTTGCCTTGTACTCCTTCAACACCAATGGAGAAAACATGTTCCAGAGTGAAAGGAATCAGGTATACAAGGAAATTGAGAAGGGGCTCAAGGTTAGGTGTCCTGAACTTTTCAATGGAAGGTAGAAGATACATTCTATAAGCCACATAATGCTGTTGGCAAGATTCCTGACTTCTCTCTCATTTATGGGAGATTTTGTTTGCTTGATTTATTATTTTTTTCTTTTGACTCCAACAATTTTCATGCTATTAGAGATCCTATTTGGCTAGAGATAAGTATTTCAAATAAGCCATTGGCTTAAAGAGTACCAAGGATTTATTTAGGGAAAAGATAGATTTTGCCTTTTGGGAGTAGTTGTCAATATAAAAAAGGCATCTTACTACAATACTTTAAGGGGGATTCCTACAACAGGGGACTCTGAAATATTAGAAACTAAACCCATATGTCTTTCTGCTTTATCTAGTATCTATTTTGATAGTCTGTGAAATAATATTAAGGGAACTTATTTGCAAAGGTTAATTCTGTTTGATGTGCTGTGTTTAAAACCTACACTTCTAAAAATATGTAAATCACAAATCTATATTTGGATGTAATTTTTTAAAAATCACCTAGGACATACCTGATTCATGAACATTTCTTCCTAATAAGTTTAAGTGTTTCTAAAGAAGCCAGATATAGTAGATAAATTAATTTATAAAGAAGAAAAGAATCAGGGACCAGCAGTTAGTGTAATGGCTATGTTGCTGGACTCCCATGTAGTCGACTGTGGTTCGAGTCCCGGACCCAGTGGCTTAAAACTCACGCTGGGCATGTGTGCATGCATGCCCAAGATCCCTAGAGGAGAATGGAGGAGAAGGGATTGGTGCATGGCCATCCCCCCAGGGAGGGGGGGGTGATTTCTCACTTTCTGTCTCTCTGTCTCTGTCTGTCTGGTGAGCGCACGTGCCCTATGGCAAAAACCTCTCAAAAAAAAAAAAAAAGAAAAGAAAAGAAAAGAAAAGAATCAGAACCCCTCACATGTACATTAGGACATTTCCATAAATCCAAATGCTTCACTTAAAATAAGATTTCAGCATAAGAAAAAATTGTGACAGACTCTGAAATGAACAAAAATGATTAACAAGTGTCCCTGTCTCTGCCTGTCATTATATTTGAGCTATTTTACAACTCGGTGTGTTGCAGAAAATTGATTATTATATGGAGTCTTGTCTATAATAATGCAAAGTTTGTCCTGTGAAAGTTCAGTTGATAATTGCCCTGCAGTGAGACCAGTTTTGCCATTTCTGCATCTACTAAGAAAATTTATTTCAGCATTCCTAATGGGCTTCTACACTCTTCTCCCCTTTCAGAATCTCAAATAACATCTTACTAGTTACCACCTTAATTAATGTACAATTTTTGACATGTGTTTCATTTGATATCAATGTGATTATGCCATCTTTTAAAAATGCCTCTTTGAACACTAGTATTATAAAAACAAAACAAAATCTCTAGGAAAGAGCTTAGGTAAATTAAAAACTCAAATCCTCTAGTATTATTACCTATCTAAATGGCTAATATGATAGAGAAAGCTCAGAAAGCTCAATTCGGGAATGTTTTCTAGTACTTGACAGTGAATTTTTTATTCATTCTTCAAGGGGAAGTTAATTGTTTCCTCAATAGTTTTGTTTCTAAACCACTCCCTGAGCTGAACCCCTACAGTGTCCTTCCTTAGCTGCACAGTTTCTTTAGTGTCTCTTGAATCATTTCCTTCCAACCATTTGAACAATTTCTGCAATTACCTTACATTTTAAAAGATTCAATCTAAAAAAAGAATACACTGCCTTACACTGTTTTGTGCACAACATTCTTATACTTTAGCAGGTAGGTCAATAATTATTAAATCAATTCCTCCAGCAGGTTAGTTTTAGAGATAAAACATTGTAGCTTTTGTTTCTGCTTTTATGGAATCTTTTAAACTCCTGTTGTATTCCACCCAATTATGCTTTTGAGTGCCTTTGATAATCATTAATACTTTATGAAGTGGTGCATTATTTGTTCAATGAAATTCCAAATCTGTTCTAAACAACTTCAAATCAGAGGTGCCCGACCACCTGGAACACTGATAAATATCCTATCTTTGGTTAGTTAAATGGGTAATGATCTAGACAGCCCCTTTGGGCAGAATAAACCACATTTCTGTAAAGTAAGATGTGTTTTTACCTTAAAGAGACTCAATTGAACGTTTAAAACTGACCAGGCTGAAAAGGAGGTAGAACAATGACTGATGAAATAATACCTTAAATAATGCCACATATTTATTACATTCTTGTTAGAAGTAGTGGACTTCGGTATTGTGTAATTTTAGATTCAGTTTATGCATCTGCCACTTACCAGCTATAAGATTTAGACATAGTTCTTAACTACTTTAAACATCAAATTTTTCACATGTAAAAGTAAGATAGCAATATTAAATTCATAACATTTTATGAGAATTTATAAAGCATGAGAATGCTTCACAATGTTGGCAAATAGTAAATATA
>NW_006204156.1:3825-5483 GCF_000334495.1 Tupaia belangeri chinensis | reverse complement strand
CCATTTTTATTATATTAATTCTTCTAATCCATCAACATGGGATGTTCTTCCATTTTTTGGAGTCATTTTCAATTTCGTTTTTAAGCTTCTCATAGTTTTCCTTGTGGAGGTCTTTAACTTCTTTGGTTAGATTTATTCCTAAATATCATATACTTTTGGTGGCTATGGTAAATGGAAAAACTTTCTTCAGTTATATCTCAGTCTGCCTGTTATTCATATATAGAAATGCTATCGATGTCAGTATATTTATTTTGTATCCTGCAACTTTACTGTAATCATGTATTACTTCCAGTCATTTTTCCATGGAGACCATTGGGTCTTCTATGTATACAATCATGTCATCTGAAAATAGAGAGAGTTTCACCTCTTCTTTTCCTATTCGAATGCCCTTTATTTTTTCCTCTTTTCTGATTGCTTTGGCGAGGACTCCCAGTACTATATTAAAAAGGAGGGGAGACAGTGGGCATCCTTGTCTTGTTCCTGTGTTTAGTGGGAAAGCTTTCAGCTTTTCTCCATTCAGGATGTTCACTATGGGGTTTTTTTATAATTATTTTATTTTATTTATTCATTCATTTATTTTTTTCTTAATTTGATGAGAGAGAGACAGAGGGTGAGAGTAAGAGAGAGGAAGTGAGAAAGCAAGCCACCAGATTCAGGACTTGAACCCTGGTCAGCCATGTGGGAGTGTCCAGTGCCTTAACCACCACGCCACCTGCTGGTCCCAGCTATAGGTTTTTTTATAGATGGCTTCTATTGTATTGAGAAATGGCCCTTCGATGCCAATTTTGCTGAAAGTCTTAATGATAAAGGGATGTTGTATCTTATCAAATGCTTTTTCTGCATCAGTTGATATGACTATATGGTTTTTATCTTTATTCCTGTTGATATGATGTATTACATTTATGGTTTCACATATGTTGAACCAACCTTGCATTCCTGAAATAAAGCCTACCTGATCATGGTCTATGATCTTTTTTATAAGTTGTTGAATACAATTTTGTTGATTGCGATTTGCTAGTATCTTGTTGAGAATCTTTGTGTCTCTGTTCATCAGAGATATTGGTCTATAGTTTTCCTTCCTTGTCCTGTCCTTATCTGTTTTAAGGATAAGGGTGATAGAGGCTTCGTAGAATGAATAAGGGAGAGATTCACCCTTCTGGATCTTTAGAAATAACTTGAGCAGAATGGGAGTTAACTCTTTGAAGGTTTTGTAGAATTTGGAGGTGAATCCATCGGGGCCATGGCTTTTTTTGTTGCGACGTTATTTATTACTGATTCAATCTCCTGGCTTGTTATGGGCCTATTCAAACTTTCTATATCCTCCTGGCTCATTCTTGGTAGATTATATTTGTCCAGGAATTTGTCCATCTCATCCAGATTGTCTTGTTTCTTAGCATATAGATGTTCAAAGTATCCTCTAATGATGTTTTGAATTTCTACCATGTCTGTTGTTATGTTACCAGCCTCATTGCAGATTTGGTTCACCTGGTTCCTTTCTCTCTTCTTCTTAATAAATCTCGATAGTGGTGTATCAATTTTGTTAATACTTTCAAAGAACCAGCTTTTACTTTCATTTATTTTCTGTATAGTACATTTGTTTTCTATTTCATTTATTTCAGCTCGGATCTTTATTTCCTTTCTCCTGGAATTTTTTGGAT
>NW_006204156.1:0-2298 GCF_000334495.1 Tupaia belangeri chinensis | reverse complement strand
CCTGATTCTTTCTCAGAGTATCCATTTCTTCTTTCATATCCTGGAAGGACTTCCTAATTTCCTGCAGTTCATTGTCTCTTTTCCATTCCACTTCACAGAATTTGGTCACCATGAATATTCGAAATTCTTTGTCTGTCATTTTGGTAATGTCCTCCATATTTACAAGACATGGAGGGGCATTTCCCTTTGTTGGAGACATATTTCCTTGTTTATTCAGACCTGAGGCTCTTTTCTACTTCTAGCCATTGGAAGATGTATTCCCTTTTGAAACCCTCTTTGGGAACGTTTCTCCCACTAGGAGTAGAAGTGCTTCTTTTTGGCTGGGAATAGATGTTTGCTGAAGTCTCTCTTCTGTTGTTTTTACCAATGTGCTCTTAAGAGGGGAACTCTACTGAGGTGTCTAAAAAGCAGTATCTCTGTTGGGACACTTGCCTTACTAGGGAATTTCAGATATATGATTCTAGACCTGTCTAGTCCCCCTGGCAGGGTAAAAATGAAGAGGAGAGGATAATATGAAATGAAATTAAAGACAACAGAGAAAAATAAAGAAAAAGTTGTGTACCGTGCATTAGCACAATGCACGATTTCGCCAGAGGCCTGTAGGTGGACCTTGTGCCTGCTGCCTGGAAGGGACAGTCTGTGGAAAGAAACAGAGCTAGGAATTAACAAGAGAATGGAGGGGCTCCAAGAAAAAAAAAGCCACAGAAAATTTCTATCTAACTACCAAGGAGGTGGAGTCTTGGCCTTGGAGTGGGGTGGGGGTCAGAGATGACCCTCCCTCAGTGTCCCTTGCTGAACAGAGGCCTTTAGGTGGACCTTGTGCCTGCTGCCTGGAAGGGACAGTCTGTGGAAAGAAACAGAGCTAGGAATTAACAAGAGAATGGAGGGGCTCCAAGAAAAAAAAAGCCACAGAAAATTTCTATCTACCTACCAAGGAGATGGAGTCTTGGCCTAGGGAGACTGGAAGTGGGGTGGGAGTCAGAGATGACCCTCCCTCAGTGTCCCTTGCTGAACAGAGGCCTTTAGGTGGACCTTGTGCCTGCAGCCTGGAAGGGACTGTCAAGGAGGTGAAGTCTTGGGCTAGGGAGACTGGAAGTGGGGTGGGGGTCAGAGATGACCCTTCCTCAGTGTCCCTTGCTGAACAGAGGCCTGTAGGTGGACCTTGTGCCTGCTGCCTAAAAGGGACAGTCTGTGGAAAGAGCTCAAGACACATTTTTGCATAGAAAACCAAAAAATAAATAATGACTTTTCTAAGAATCTAATATTATATGGTATATATTTCATATACCATTTGTATTTCATTTTGTGTACATACACACACAAAGTGTAATATCATTGATATATAATATATACCACAATTACTTATCATATTTTGGCTATTGGGAACAATGCTGCATTGAACATGGGACTATATAGATATCTCTTTGAGTTATTGGTTTAGTTTCCTTATCCAGAAGAGGGATTGATGGATCATATGGCAATTCTATTTTTTTATTTTTAAGGATTATTTTGTTTAACTTTATTTATTTTCTTATTTTAATTTGACCTGAGAGGGACAGAGTGAGAGAGAAAGAGAGGGAAAGTGAGAAAGCAAGCTGCAGGTCCAGGACTTGAACCATGGTTGGCCACATGGGAGTCCAGCACTCTTAACCACCATGCCACTTCGTGGGCCTTGGTAGTTCTATTTTTAAGGTTTTTAAAAACTTCTAAATTATTTTCTGTACTAATTCACATTTTTTGTTTGTTTGTTTTTGTTTTAAGGTGTGTGCGCTTCCCAAAGAGACACAACCTGAGAAATCACCCTCTGTGAGGATGACCATGCCTAATCCCTTCTTATCCATTTTCTTCGCAAGATTTTGGACATGACTTCACACACACACTGGGCATGATTTTTAAGCCACAAGTTTGGGATTGCAACCACAGTTGACCATATGGCAGTCCAGTGCCTTAAACACTGCACCATCTGCTGGCCTACTAATTCACAATCTATCCAACTGTTTTCAAGGGTTCCTTTTTCTCCACACCCTCATCTACAGTTGTTTCCTTTTATCTATTTGATAGTAGCCATCCTAACAGGTGTCGGTGTCAGGTGGATTTGATTTGCATTTCCTTGATAGCAATGTTGATTTCTTTTCTTTTTTTTACTTTTTTTTTTAATTTGGGGAAATGCTCTTAGAAAAATAGAGTATGGTTTGTAACAAGGTCTCTCTGACTGGTCTTCTGGTCTCTTCTATAATTTTTTTTAATTGTTTTTTTATTTAAAAAAATTTTTTTCTTTCATTTCATTTTCTTCCATAC
>NW_006204155.1:0-3179 GCF_000334495.1 Tupaia belangeri chinensis | reverse complement strand
GTAGCCATTTTTTCTCATTAGGACAGAGCTATCTGGTCACTCTGGTATTGGAACCCCAGTTTAGCTGGTGCTCTCAAAACAATGGCTATACTCATTTTTGTTTATCAATTTAGCAACTGATAAACAGCAAGAATGGTTGTTTCTATGCTTTGGCTATTGTGAATGTTTCTGCTATAAACATTCACAAGCAAGTATCTGTTTAGACATGGTTTGTCTGTTTTGTCTAAATTCATAGGAGTAGAAAGGCTAGAGCATCTGGTAAATTATTTTTAACTTCTTCACAAACTGCCAAACTGTTTTCCAAAGTAAGTTACATTTCCATTAACAATATGTGTGATATTAATTTCCCTAAATCCAGTAATACTCATTCTATTTTTATTTTGTTAATCATACCCATTCTAGTGGGTGTAAAAATGGCAAATATAAACTTAGTTCACTGAAATATCATGTATACAAGTATATTATATATTACATTATGTCTGTAATATATTTACTGATGCAATGACATTATATATTGCCTATGTCCAACAATGGAGTGGGCTCTATGATAAAACAGAATTACTCCTTTATTAAACAGGTTCATGCAGAAGTTTCACAGATTTTTCTCAAGAGCATGATAAGAGATATCATTGCACTGAATAAATTATTAGATAGGTAGACATGCAAGGTCCTACACTGTGTGCCCACTATATTCTAAGGAAAAAAATAGCTACATAAAATAGAGCAGCAATGATGAAATTCCCATGTTAATTTCGAAGATCAGAGAAGCAGGGAAATCAAGAACTGTGTCGGCATCTTTCAGCGAGTGACCAATTGACCAAAGATTTAAACTTAAGTTTATAGGAATCCAAATAAAGTTGGTCCCTCATTATTTTTAATGATCTCTTGCAAAACTTTTAGTGGGAAACTCAAAAAGATGTAACTTTTTCCCCAGCGTTTCCCTTAGAGAGACATGGCAGATACACAGAGATCATTAAAGCTGTCTAATGCAGCACATGCATAGGAATGTACTAATAATTAATAACAATTAGTAAGTATGGTGTTATAAATACCATTATATTTTAGGAATTAACAAATTAATGTGAGATAAAATATTTATAAGCCTTAGAAAATTAAAGTTGAAATTTAGCCATAGAAAATAGGCTTTGGGAGACAGACTACAGATATTCCATTCATTACTAAAAATGGAATCTTTTGATGAGACCAGGTTGAAATTATGGCAAATTGAGGAAAAGATGCAAACAGCATCCTGAAAAGGGAGTTTCTTTAGGGGACTTCATAAGGTAAGGTCTTTTTTATGATAATAATTTTTTAGAATCAGAGAGTCACTTTCTGTGTTAGGCAGTGGGGAATAGTAAAAAAGAGAAATACAATACCTGGTTCCTGCAATCCCAGAGAAAGAAGGAGCAGCAGGCAGGCCCAAGCCAAGCCACTTGGCTTGAGCTCATCAGCAGGGACCCCTGCCCAGCCTGCTATTGGGGAAGAGGGAATCCTGAGCCTTCAAGAACCAATTATCTGGTTCCTGCAAACCCAGAGAAAGAAGGAATAACAGGGTGACCCTGCAATTCCAGAGTTAGGAGGTAGAAGCTACTGCCCCACATGTGCTGATGCCATTCTGCCATTCTCCCTCCATGTATCCAGGACCAACAGTCAGGCCCAAAGCAAGCCACTCAGCTTGATATCCATCAGCAGAAGCCCCCACCCAGCCTACTGTGGGAGAAGAGGGGCTTTACAGCCTCCAAGCAAGAGTACCACATAAAGAAGTCCACCACCTCACATTCTATGTCAGCACAGCCTCTCTCCATGTTGGGAGCAGTTCGATTTGGGTATGCAAGGATCAAACACCTGAAAATAGAAATTCTTTCCCCATAACTTCCTTAGTAGTAATAGGAGAGAAACTCCACTCTGAATATCTACACCCTAAACTCCTATGGTAGATTCCAGACTCCCACCCACAGAAACAACCAAAGGCCAGATGAATCTAGTTAAGGTAAAAAATAAAATAAATCAACAAAATTGAGTTATATTTGAAAGATGATAGGACTGTTACAGCTTTGAATGAAGACTTGCGGAAACATGGGAAATTGTGGGGGTCAGAAAACTATTGACAGGTAAGAAGTATGACTTGAAACAACCCACACAAGCGAGCATAAGGTGTTCACTGTAAATTCAGGATGGTTTCTGAACTCTCAGATATAAATCCTGTTTCACCAATCTCATTTTCCCTGCAAAAGTAAATGTGCTCAATGATAAACAATAATAATAATAATAATAATAATAGCAACAACACAGGATTTAAGGATAAATGGTAAATTATTGTATCTCAAAAGATAAATGTGATGATTGCACAGGCAAAATAGCAAGTCACTTACAAAGAGGAAAATTTCAAATTAACCTTCTGTTCATCAATAATCTCATAGAAGACTACGATAGCCACCATATCTACATAATTTTCAGGGAAAGAAAACATTATGCTATTTAATAAAAATAAGAAAATGCAAAACTCATTAAAAACAGACATTATAATTCAAACCAACTTACGAGGGCTAAGATAGAATATGTTATATCATATTCCATGAAATCCTGGAAGAAAACTTTCCAAACCTAGAAAGGCATTCAAATATACAGACTCAAGAAATACAATTGACCCCAAGTAGAATCAACCCAAGAAAATCTTCTCCAAGGCATTTCATAGCCAGATTGGTTAAAACCTCAGACAAAGACAAGATACTAAAATTGGCAAGAGATTAACATCAAATTACTTACAAAGTTTACCCCATTATGCTAACATCTGATCTTTTAGATTAAACAATGTAGGCAAGGAAAGAAATGGAACGCATATTTAAAATTCTGGAAGAAAAAAAAGCAATTTCACCCAAGAGTACCACACCTAGCAAGATTATCTTTCAAGTGGGAAGAAGAAATAAAATAATTCCCAGATAAACAAATGCTGAAAGAATTCCCAAAATGAAAGCAGCTCTTCAGGAAATACTTAACTGACAATTATACCAGGAAAGCTAAAGAGAGACAAATACAATGAAAGTAAGAGAACACAAAACAAATAGAAAAAAAGGTTAAGTCCACAGATTGATAATAACATTGAATGTTGGGACTAAATGTAGATGTAACAATTTTACGCACAAGCAGTTTTTTGGGTTTTGTTTTGTTTTCTTTTGTTT
>NW_006204154.1:0-731 GCF_000334495.1 Tupaia belangeri chinensis | reverse complement strand
GCAAATAGCATAGTGGTTACATTGCTGGACTACCATATGGCCCATCACGATTCAAGTCCTGGACCTGATGCCTTGAAAATCATTGCCAGACCTGCATATGTACTTGCCCAAGATTCTGGGAGGTGAAAGAATTGTTGCATAGTCCTACCCTGGGGGTGATTTGTCATTTTCTCTCTCACTGGCTCTGTATCTCTCTCTGGTGAGCGCACACACCCTAAAGCAAAAACCTCTAAAAAAAAAAAAGGGTGTCACATATACACTATGGGATACCACTTAGCCATAAAAAAATGAGAATACCCTTGCATTTGATAGAAAATGGGCGCATATGGAAGATTTAATTTTAGAAGACATTTTCATAGCATAAGTCTTTCTATCTTAGAAGATGGTGATTTCTATTCATTAAATTTTGCTATGTCTCCATTAAATATTGTAGTTTGATTTTTATTTTAAATTTCCAGTAACTACCTATAAATGTCAAGAGTATGACATTTGTTCTGTCTCCTTCTCTTCTCTGTGTTCTAGTGAGTAAAATAAAAAACATTTTACTGTCACAAAAAATGGAAAATTATATATTGATGATAATGTGTTTAGTAATATCTTTGACTGGGCTAATATATAGTATTCATGCTGAGATAACTAATTTTACATGCTGTAAAGATGTACAGTGACTGAATGAAATAAATATATGTGTGTGTGTGTACATCTATGTATGTGTGTGTATATATATATAT
>NW_006204153.1:111072-112777 GCF_000334495.1 Tupaia belangeri chinensis | reverse complement strand
GGAAGTAATTTCTTTCATTTGCTCAAGAATCATTACTGTTGAGCTGGTGGATGGTGTGGTAGTCAAGGAATTGAACTCCCACATGGCTGACCATGATTTGTGTCCCAGACCTGGTGGCTTGTTTTCTCACTTTTCCTTTCTCTCTCTCTCTGCCTCTCAGATCAAATTAAATAATAGTAATAGTGATAATAATTAATTAAATTAAGTAACTACATCTTAAAAAAGAATCAAAGTTGTTCATTATTACTTTTTTGAATTATTTTCATTTAATTTTATTCATTATCATCACTATTATTATTTTTAATTTGACAAGAGAGTGACAGAGATAAAGGGAGAGAGAGAAATCAAGTCACCATGTCTGGGACTGGAACCATGATCAGCCAATTGGGAGTCCAGTACCCTTAATGGCTAAGTCACCTGTTGGCCCCCATTGTGAATTATTTTTTCACTTTTCATAAGTTTTTATTTATTGCTTCATGAGTGAGAGAAACAGAGAGAGATAGAGCCAAATTCATTTTTCTCTTTTGAAATTCTAGATACTCCACAGTCTGTCTGTATCTCCTCAATTTGGTTTTCTCATCTTAGGGAACTTGATCATGCCCTTCCCTTGACAGCTGACTGCTGTGAGCACTTGCTTCAGTGACTTTGAAAGTAATGTCTCTCTCACTTCTAACAACTTCTCTTTTTTAAAAAAAATCACAATTCTTTTCATTCTTAAATAATAATTTAAATAATTTATTTTATTATTACTGTTTTTGTTTGACCAGTGAGAAATATAATTACAAAAGAAAATATTTCATTAGTTTAAGTCATATAAAAATATATGTATATTTTTTTTATTTTTGAGAGGTTTATGCTATAGGGTGTGTGCACTTGCCAGAAAGACAGAGACAGAGAGACAGAAAGCGAGAAATCACTCCCCGGGGGGATGGCCACGCTGCAATCCCTTCTCCTGCATTCTCCTCTCAGGATCTTGGGGCATGCACGCACACATGCCCGGCGTGAGTTTAAGTCGCTGGGTCCAGGACTTAACCGCGGTTGACTACATGGGAGTTCAGTGACATAGCCATTACACTATCTGCTGGTCCAAAAAACCCCTTTTCTTATAAAAAGACATGTCTGCAACTATCAGAAGATAAGCCACAAACTATGAGAAAACATTTACAAACATATTCTAATAAAGTATCTGTATATATGATATATAAAATTGAGTTAAATGTCAAGAATAAGAAAACAAACAATTCAGTTCAAAGAATTATAGAATAGGCAAATAAGCCTATGAATAGATGTTTAGCAATTTTTATAATTAGGGATTTTAAATTAATGCAATAACTGGATACTTTAAAAAATGTCTACAACCGCAGTTCATGTCCCGGACTCGGTGGCTTAAAACTCACACCGGGTGCATGTGCGTGCATACCCAAGATCCCGAGAGGACAATGGAGGAGAAGGATTGCGGCCTGGCTATCCCCCCTGGGGATATCGCTTTCTGTCTCTCTGTCTCTCTCTGTCTCTCTCTGTCTGGCAAGCGTACACGCCCTATAGCAAAAACCTCTTCAGAAAAAAAAATAAAAAAGAATGGCTAAAAACCCTTTACCCCTCCATAAAAAAATTAAATATCAATTTTTGACAAGAGTGTGGAACAGCAGGAAGACAGACACATATATATTTTCAATCTGCCTGCTGAGAGACCTAGAAGTAATTA